>NC_041359.1:26874185-26926685 GCF_900634415.1 Cottoperca gobio
GGATCAAATCAACAATCACAGGGGGAGGGAAAACACAAGGGCAGGAAGTAAGGTTTGTCTCCATTACAAACTGGTGAAGTGTGGATGAGATTAAGGCATCTGCCTGTACGCCATCCGTCACTGTTTGGTTGGCTGTTTTGGACATCAGAAGTGCGCTAACATGAACACAATGGCCGCCTAACTCATTGTAGTCAAATTAAATGTTCAGTCTGATTATGAGGATACAATAACAGCACTAATGTTAGAACTGACATAACACAAAGTGGTTAAACAATCTCAAATTAATTTAGAACAATAGACTATTGGATGAAAAAGAGAAGGAAATAAAAACCCATAAAGCTCACAGCGCTCTTTTAATTTGGCGGGGATGTTCATTTGCTTGTGTCATTTCCACGTTGTTATATGAGCTGTGAGCCTTAATGGATCCAGCACTAGAGAGATTCCAATTCTAAAATAACACTTAACACAGATGTTGTTATTGTCGTCTTCTTGAAACAGCTTTCACGCTCAGCTTTAAGTCAGCCTTGTTTCTGGATTTTCTGCTGAGTGTGCCCTTGTGAGCTGTAAGCTGTAATGGAGTCAGCCGTGCAGAACGTCATTCTTATAATTGTGTCAACCGTCTGATAACCTGCTCTCAATGTGCTGTTGTAATGTTTTTAATTTGTAACATGGAAATCTGACAAGCGGCTGTTAATATCCAAGAACACTACGTTTCTTTATTATAGCTAATTGTGTTTTTATTTAACCGTTTGAAAAGGAAAGAGGTAAACTGATAACATTAATCTGTATTAATAGTTTTCTCTCATCTCATGACCTGCACATATTTCTGTGCCAAAATAAAAGCAGATACACATTTCAGCTCATATTTTCATTCTATCTTTAAGCATGATCTGACAAAGACTTGATAATGCACACTTGCATGTATACTTAGATGGTATAGACCTTTTAAAAAGAATAGGGACACACTGATATCTTTCATCTTTATTGGTAGGCTCATGACCTACTCATATTTATGTGCATATATTTCAAAATAAGAGCGGTTCATATTTTCACAAAGATCTTTTTCATGTATGTGTAATGTTGAGATTTGAATCAAAACTGCACGATTGTGTGTGTGTGTGTGTGTGTGTGTGTGTGTGTGTGTGTGTACGTGATGATGTCATCACCTGCACTGCATATCACTGCAAGAGAAGCCACACAAGATGAATGTGATGTTGTGAGGTATAGCAGGTCTTCATTGATTGTCTTCCACTATGGTCTCCTAAAAATGAGTTTCCTATACGACAACGCTGCATTGTCAATTACGTTTCCAGAGAAACCCAATTAGTCCCTGATTACATTTGCTTTTGACGTATCATAAATAAGTTTCTAATCAAAGTCTGCAGACGTCCTTGTAGGAAGGATGTTGAGGTGGATGGATTAAAGAAGCAAGATCTGCAGCATACATTTGGATACTTTTGCTTTAAACTGACCACTGTGTCTCCGACAGTATGAGTGACATGTTCAATTCATGGAGTATTTTACAGGAAAAGAGAGATGGGGGAATTACATGCATCAAAGTTGTGAAGCCAGCAGCGAACAGGGGACGTTGCGGTTAATGGCTGCCACCTTAACCCTGAGGTCATACATAATATATATAACAGGTTATATGAAACGTATAAATGTATGTTGTGCTGCCAGATAAGTTGATTATATTCGTTAAACAATAAGCACACAGTGGCTTTGTTAGTGAGTTATCAAATTTCACTCATATCAAGGACGATTGGAAGCCAGTTTCCAAGCCGCAGCTCATTATGCTGGTAAATGTAGATGAACTCTGTTGGTCTGTGATTGACTCCACAGTTGAAAGTAGCCTCAGCCTTCATATTTACATATTTCTTCAGAGATTTCGATTGATGCCGACTGTCTCTGCACCATCAGGTATGAAACAAAGTGTGGAGAGCGGGCGGGCCGCACCGCTCTGTCAATCAATCGAGTAACGGGGGAGACGGTAGAGCGCCGCTGATGGCACTTGTTGCCTCAGGGTTGTGTTCAGAGTTACGCAGCTCAGGGTTCAAGGTTGATTTTTATTCTCCCAGGAAATACATGTAATGCTGCAGTATATGTCACTTTCACTGCCTCAACAATGTTGAAGGCAGGAGTTGATAAATGTAATTTAATTTGGCTAATTAGACTAAGTTGACAACTTAATTTGATCAATTGTACACCTTTTATAGGTCAGAAGTCACTTCATCTCCACTGAATGTAATGTATTTAAGCTGCAGACATTGCTCACTTCAGTCGTGTTACAATGAATACAAATGTTGGTTTGCTGTTTGTCTCCGCACTCTTATGGTCTCATGAAGCAATCATTGAAGGTTTTCCTGCCAACATTTGTCACATAAACTCTCTCATTGTCACATACTCAGCTCTACAAATGAGTTTCCTCCACTAGAGCTACTTTAATTCCCTTCATTTCCCTTTCAGTGTCAGGTCATGCATATTCTGTTTGACAGACATTATGTGGTCAGACTCTGTCATCACTTTTCCATCTTCAGTTGCTCTTTATCTCTGGATTTTGTTGGTTTATGTGTTGCATGTACCTCTTGCCTCTTTGTAAAATGGTGGTGTTTTACTGCTGTAGGGTGGAGCTTAGGGTGGATGGATACTCAAAGCACTGACACGGATTGTGGAGCCATGGATGCCGACTGTAAACGATTATACAAAAGGCGTCCTAACATGTAGCAAGTATGTCATTTGATTTTATTTGACCATTGATATCTCTCTAAAGGCCCTGTCACTCAGCGCCGTATGGCAGAAACGTCTGCTGGCGCATATGAAAATGAGCATATACAACGTATATGAACGTATACAGAGCCTACTGATAGCGTATCACGTACTTATACAAAACGTATCAGAGCGAATGGCCAACGTATTTGACGACTGCCCAACAGATGCATAACGCATTCCCAGCGTATTCCTTCGCCGTATGGCGGGAACGTTTGCCGGCGTACACGGAATATCGGCAATGCGCTGGTGTACGTTGTTGTTGAACGCTGAGGCCGTGAAAGGTTTTTTGAGCATGTTCGAAAAGCTTTTCACTGAACTCAGCGTTCAACAACAACGTTGAACACGTTGGCCATACGGCACCGTGTGACGGGGCCTTTACACACGAAACGAGAGATGTTTAAATTCTCTGTTTTTCAAACTTTATTGTTCCGTCTGTTTTGCTAGTGACAGTTACTATGAGTAAGCAGTTACGTGCTGTTACTATGCTTTTAGAACATTTTAAATAGTGCTGTATCAGCTATTTTAACAGATATCTGTCAGCCAATCAGAATCAAGTTGTACTGAGTGTTAAACTCCCACTTTGTTTTACCGTTTTAACCTTAAACAGTGTTCTTGTAAGTGCAGGCATGAAAGACTGGAACCGTATCCACACATGGACCCGTAATATATTTCTCAATGAATCTAAAACCCTAGAGCAACATGTTGAGCTCGCTCGGTCGACAGCAGCTCTGCTCTCTTCAAGGTGACAAGGAACTGAGCGGTGACAGTGGAGAATGTTTCCCGTACATTGACTTCATTGAAAACCTTAAATGTGGATAAAATAGCACTTTTGATACGTGCTGCATTTTATTCTGTACTTTTATTTTTGAGGGAAAATGGAGGAAATTGCTTTTCACGGTCAGAGGAATTGTTTTCACAGTTTCTGTCCCCGGGGCCCCGACTGAATTAGGTGGCGGAGCTTTCTCGCCCTCTGCTCCTTCGGGATTTTGAAATTGAAAAAACAAAAACTTTCTGTTGTTCCATCCATCATTCTATTGTCTTATGTTTCTGTTCTCCTCAACGTTTCAATCATTTTTATGACATGTTTTATTGACACATTGCTCCATCATTGATTATCGAATTGATTTAAGGAACTCAATCTGTTGCTTTTTGTCCGTCATTATCTTCTCTCTTGCTTTCAAGTTGCCCTCATCTTCCTCAGAACTTCCTCATGGTTATTAAAGTCTTTTATTATCTTGACTTTATCCAGAAAATACGATGACATTATGAATCAATCACGTATCTCTGCAGTTTCATTTGTTTTGGCATTCTGACAACTCTTAGATGTAAATGGACCTTTGTGTAACACTTGAATATCTATATGAATGCCATGTGGTGACAGTTTAGCGCTTTGTGAGGAATATTTTATGAAGTTGCCTTCAGGGTTTTCAAAGACTTAGCATTCACATAAAGTTAAGAAAGATAATGCTTTACATTTATAGCACGACAGAACGCTATCAACCCCAAAACAAGCGTGTTTCTCACACACTATATAATGACATACAATAGCTGAAAAGACAAACGATGCTTAGATTTGATTCTTCAATGCAACAACATGGGAGTTTGTTGTGCTCAGTGTTGCAGAGCGTCCCAACGACAGACGTGGTGGAGTGTTTCTGTTGGCTGCAGTTTGCTCTGTCGCTGTCACTGACACTGACTGAGTGCCTGGACTCTGCTCTGGCCTCTGATACAGCAAACTGACTGCTGCTGGGAATGAATGAAACTGTGCGTGTGTGTGTGTGTGTGTGTGTGCGTGTGCGTGTGAGCACTAAAGGCAGGATATGGAGCGATGTGGTGGGACCAAATGGAGAGGAACAAATGATGGCGAGGAACTTATTAACTTTGTGAAGTGTTTTAGCCAAAAATGGAAACTCGAGTGTGTGTGTGACATGTTTCCATGTTGTATTGATGTGTGTGTGTGTGTGTGTGTGTGTGTGTGTGAGTGAGAGAGACATGTTTCCATGTTGTATTGATGTGTGTGTGTGTGTGTGTGTGTGTGTGTGTGTGTGTGTGTGTGTGTGTGTGTGTGTGTGTGTGTGTGAGTGAGAGAGACATGTTTCCATGTTGTATTGATGTGTGTGTGTGTGTGTGTGTGTGTGTGTGTGTGTGTGTGTATGTGTGTGTGTGAGTGAGAGAGACATGTTGTATTGATGACTCACTGCTGTTCTTACTCTGCCACCACAGAATGAATAAATATTAGTGTGTAATGCACAACTTTAGTTTCCTCCTGTCATCATTACTAAGCATGTAATGTTGTCAGTCCCACAAGTCACAGGTTTTCTAAAAGTGCAATTAACACAGCTGCCAGAGATTTATGTTGCTACATCTCAGATCAAAAATCAGTTTATTTGGTGTTGAAAATAAGCGCTGTATTAAAGCAGATTAATTCAGCGGTGTATCCGGCACTATCTGACTGAGAGCACACACACAGTCCCATCTACAATCCAAGTACCTGCAATAATGACACTGGCTAATGGAGTGGAAAGCTTCCTGTGCATTAAGAGCTTCTCTCCAGGTTAATGATGTGTGTGTGTGTGTGTGTGTGTGTGTGTGTGTGAGATCCAGTTAAACTCCATCCTCAGGGTGTGATAGGAATAAATTCAGATAAGAACGGCCCATTGTTTTAGCGGTATGCACTATGTTATACATGTGTATTGCTGCTGCCTTTAGCCGGAACATGGAGGCTAGTGCGGGGAAAGTGGAGGATGACGAAGGCAGTGAAGGACAAAGAGGAAGAAGCAGACGACAAGGCTCGCCCAAAGAACGACACTCCAACGCTTTAGCGAGGTTAAAGTGCCCATCAGCTCTTGTCTGTGTAACCTGTCAAAATGTCTTCGCTGAGGCCTGGACCTGCTCAAGGTGAGTGTTCAGGTGGTAGACCGTGTATGGATTCAGCCTCATCAGGGTCGCGCTGCCTGAACCTTCAATCATCTTGCTCTCGGACAATAAGTTGGATTTCTGGCATTCAAGACATTTTGTTGGGCTATGGAGACGTTTGAGCTGTTCCACGTTCTGATTCCCTTCATGGCTGCTGTCCAGATCTCCATTATAAACAGTTGAAGGTTCTGCACATGCACACAGGTCCACTAGAACACGTAGCCCTGCCTTTTCTCCATACGACAGTTTCCTGCATACTACGGCACTCACAGCTTTCAAAAGTCTCAGAACAGGTGAAAGTACGTTTGTCAAATCATCTCTTTCCAAATCCTGTTTTAAGACTCTGTAGAGGACGACTGGCTCCTGCTGGACAGTTGTTCCCTCCACCTCCACGTCCTCGCCCCTCCTCTCATCAGCTCAGTGTTTGTGCTCTGGTGATATAGGAATGGATTTGTACTAAGTTATTTGAGATTGCTCAGGAGGACTGTCCGCGGAGAGTGAATGTAATCATAATTGTGTAACAAAATCACAACGATGAGAAAAATATATCTGCAATGTTTGTTGTGTTTTTTGCCTGATCACAGGCTGTGCACACACACACACACACACACACACACACACACACACACACACACATGCTACTTATCTGTGAAAGACAAGGAGAGTATGCAATCATCTCATGATGATGCTTTGTCTCTATGTCTCTCTTTAAAATGTGGGTTTACATATGTGTGTGTGTGTGTGTGTGTGCTGTGTGTGTGTGTGTCGTGTGTGTGTAGTGTAGTGCTGTTTGTTAAAATAGCTCTGGTTTCCATTATGACGAGTCAGCTGTGTGTTTTGGTCTCAGGTGAGTGAACAGCTTTGCCAGGCTCTTCATCAAAAACAGGGAGGCAGGTTCTTCCTCTTCTCTAGAGAGAGAGAGAGAGATGAGATGAGGAAAGAGAGAGGAGAGAAGGAAAAAGAGAGAGAGAGGAAGAGAGGAAGGAGAAAGAGCAAAAAGAGAAAACTAGGATCGAGAGAGCGATGAATAGAAAACATAGAAAGGACAAATTGAGAGAGAGAAAATGAAACACAGAAACAAATAGAAGAGAGGAAGCGAGAGATAAGCTATCCCTCCACCACAAGATAGTAGTATGTCACCTCTCTGTCCCCTCTAAACTTCCCCCCCCCGCCTACTCCCACCCTTCTCTCTACTCTCTCCCCCCCTCTCTCCCCCCCCTCTCTCTCCCCTCTTTCACCCCCTCTCCCCCCCCCCCCCTCTCTCTCCCCCTCTCTCACCCCCTCTCTCTCGGCTGAGCTGCTGCCACGTTGTATACGAAGTATTCTTCCAAAGAAAATGCTTCAGGAACTGAGAGCGAGAGGAGTTGGGAGTCTTGCTGTTACAAACTTTAAATTGAACATGATTGGAAGTCGCTTCCTGGTTTTTATTGTCTGTTTCTAGACCACCCTTTCCTTGGTGGGTTTTAGTTTTGTGTCTCTGCAGACAGTATCAGTGCATCGAGTCTCTGAAAGACCAACACACGTCAAGTTTGTCCGGTTGTTTAAAAACCAGGATTTGCAGCAGTAATCTCCAATACATCCCTTAACTGACAGATTGTAACACTTAGTCAGGTTCATAGTGACTCTGGAGATGCTGGTCACACCTGGAGGAGCTGAGAGAGATGATCATTCATCTTACTTTTTATAGCTTTTTTAGCTTATTTTCTAAAAAGATCTACTTTGAAACAGTGCACAGGTCGAACCTGCACCATTGTTAGCATGTATCCTTTAAAGTGAGAACACAGCAGCATGGGGAGGCCAGAGGGGAGAGCAGGAACAGTCTGTTCCAGTCTGTCTTTGTCCCGAAGACAGACGGCAATTATAAGAAACATTGAAGCTCGTCCGCACATGGCCTCCGTTCAAATGACTTCACGAGACGCAATGACATGATCAAGGAGACCGAGAAGAGAATTAACATGTCAGTGACAAAAGAGAACCCCCCCCCCCCGCCATTAGTCGATCAGTCGGCTAATTGATAGTGTGAGATTTCTTTAGTCAATTAGTGTTTCATGTGTTTTTCATGCTAGATGAGTTATTTATTATCAGCACATATTTGATTGTGCACCATTCTTTGTCTTTTACAGCTCCGTCCATTAAATAACTGATCATTAGTCGACTAATATGTAATCAAGGACAGCTTCGAGCCGCACATTGTACGTTTCGACGGTCTCGTTTTGAACGGCAGCTTCTTCGAAAAAGATCAAATGGTGCGTTTGTGTTTTATGTGTTTGTGTGGAACGGAGAAGAGAAGATCTTGGACCCGAGGGCTCAGATGATATGTGTTTGTGTAAGCCAACTGAAGCTTTATTTGGTAATCTCTAATATTTATTTTGTGACTCCTTCTGGGAATTGGGTCATAAGAATGAGCCCCCTGGGGAGAAGAAGAGGAGACAACAGCCACACAGGTCTGCATCCTGCTGCATCATCCGAGTTGTATATTAGTAGTAATAGTATTAATGGCCTGAGATGAGCACATTTACATCGCCACAAGAGGGCACCACCTTCACACCGTATGTGACCGGGGAGAAGGTCGTGAAGCCGGTGACACAGAAACAAGAAAGAAGGCTGGAGAGGTGATGCAGACACAGAAGCTAAAGAAGAAGAGGGAGCAGACAGGAGAAGAGAGGAGAGGCAGATGGACAAAGATGGAGGACAGAAAGGGGGATAGTAAGAAGGAGGGAGGAGGAGGATAAGAGCAGAAGAAGATGAAGGAATGAGAAAGGAAGGTGAAGTGAGGACTAAACTAAATCATAATTTCTCTCTGTATCTTCCCTTGTGTCTGCTTTTCCTCTAAGAAAAGCTGTTACATGATTGCACCTTTTAACAGGGCGCAGACTTTTAATGTGAAGCAGCTACAGCTTCCTGGTTTCTTACTGAGCAACTACTAACTCAGCAGGAAGGTATAACTACAGCACAGACAACCAAAGGTATCTGATTAGATGAGTGTATCAGCCCTCAGCATGCTTCACACATCTCACAGTTTCAATAACTATTCAGTGTGGGCTCTGAAAATATACTACAATTTAAACACAAGACTGAAACGGTAGTTAACTGCATAACCACTGGGGGGTGCTGTGCTACTGGTGAGGGGCTCAGCCCTTGTGTTCCTGCCATGCAACATCCATTGTTCAGCTTTTGCTGCAACTATTTAAAGACACAACTTGTAGCAATATTAAGTAAGTATTTGTAAAGACAAGTACGCACAGAGATACTGTGTGTGTGACACTTCACAGCAGTTTTTATAAAACAGAAAATGAACACTATTTTAGCAGCCGGGAGTGTTTTTAGAATCATTAGGACTCGAAACAGACGGATGATTTCCTGCTAAAAGGACACAAATGTATTCTGACATGCTTATAATTCAATGTAAAACCAACGCACTTCTCTCTCTTATAGATGCATTAAAGACAGCAATAAACACAACAAAAAAACAAAACAAAAATGCACCCAGATTTAAATCCAAACCACATATTTTTCATATCATAAGGCAAACATCCATTTGTCATTACCATAGCAGTGTTTGGCAGGTGGCCGGTGTTAATTTGCTTCCCCGGCGTTAGGCTTCTGCTAAACTCAAAGTGATAAATGACATTGTTCAGGAGAGTGTCACAATCTCTTTCTGTGTAATAAAAGTGAGCATTGCTCAACTCACATTGAGCAGAGGCATACATTCATTGCACAACAGTAGAATATAGGATGTCATGCCTCAGGTTAATCTGCTGCAGGCTAGTGGTGACAGCTAATGCCATTTGTGGAAGAGTGCAAAGACACAGACGGAAATGGTAAAAGATAATACTAAAGGGTATTCCACTGACTCAGTATAAAGGGTGTACTCCTCTGAAAACAGCTGTCAAGTGAGGCTCTGACTGTGTTTTCGCTACAGGTTGAGTTGCTCTGTGCTAAAGTGGAATCTGAGGTTTTGGGAGATTATCTCATACTAGGGATTTAAAGTCTGGATACCTTTGTCTCTCCTACATCTGACTTTTGTTTCTGACCTCTTGCAAGTTCCTTAATTGATACAGAAGTATGATATAAGTTTTAGAAAATATAAATTGCTTTTTAACACATAAAAAGATAAAAGATATCCCACTAACTAACAAGCAAACAAACATGTGCAGCACACAGCAACACATTGAATACACAGTATATAGATTGGTGCAACCAAAGGGCCATCCGGACACGATTAGCTGTATGCCTTTAGCAACATATGCTGCACAAACAAAATGGCCGCCAGAGCGTTGCCGGTCAGCTACAACAGAGCGGGGGGGAGAGTTGCTGCTTCATTATGTGAATGCAAACACATCCAACATGCTAACAGACGTCCGACGTCATCACACAGATTTGATAATCAATGAGTCGATAAGTGTTTGGGCTCTTTGAATGTTTAAATGTAGCCATGGTGTAATTCAAACACTGCTGCACGAGTTGTATTTTCAGTTTCATAAGATATGCTTTTTCTGAGTGACTGCAGTGCATCCCTTTAGCCTGGAGCTCAAACACAGTTCAACTCATACTTAGTCTCCTGCAATGTCCTCTGCTCATGTTTGAACAAACATGTCAGAACTCAGACTCCGTCTCCAATGACTAAAAAGAGTGTGAAATATCTAAAACTCTACATTTCTACAGGCGGACGCGTCTCAGCTGCTCCTCTGTGGGTCTGATGTGAAAGCTCATCCAGGACTTGTTGGTCCTAATTGGAGCTTCCCTGACCCAAAAATGTTATTCCAGCCCTTTAAAAGCTCTACAAGCGTAAACACTCTGGTTTTCACTCCAGTTGTTCTTGCTGTGAAAAACTTAAAAACAAAGACATCAAAAAGTCCTTTCAAAATTCTTGAGCTGTTCAGACAATTTAACAACTAATAATATTCCAGACATTCCTCCCAGCGGGAATTCTGGATTCAGTCCCACATGGACCTAAAGTAATCACCACACGGCAGGAGGCCTTGTCAAAGCCAAGTGCAGCAATAGCTCTGTGCTTTAGCTCAATCATCGCAGCACAGGCTAACGAGCGGAGACTAGAGTGGCGATGCCGAGCTGAGGCGTGCTGGAGAGAGTTCTTGTGTGTGTGTGTGTGTGTGTGTGTGTGTGTGTGTGTGTGTGTGTGTGTGTGTGTGTGTGTGTGTGTGTGTGCATGTGTGCATAGGAGTATTACAACTCTCAAGGGAGGTGAGGGGAGCCAAGACCCGGTGTCTGATCATCATCACTGCGGGACAGCGAGAGGAGCGCACAGCTTATTAGGGTGACCACCGCAGGAGGGCGAGTCGATCTCAGAGCCAGCTGGAGTTTCCTCAAAGCAGTTAGAAGAAGAGAGAGAGACATGGAAACTGAAAGATCCGGGGAGAGGAAGAGTGAGGCAACTGCACACAATAATCATGGAGATTAGAACAAATAGAAAGACTAATAAGCAATTATAAGCAACAATAAACCACCAAGATACTCATGTCCAACAACGGCATCAGATGCATGATGTCATCCTTAAAAGGCCCAATTCTACAAACATCGATGATTCAATTCAGAATGTTTCATTTTATTCCTGGTTCAACAGCTGGTTTCTTATTCCTTATATCTGTTCCAGGTATTTCCTGCCCTGATCACTTGAGCACATCATGCATGTCGGGAATAGTCAACGTTCAACATGTAAAAGTTTCTTTGACAAACATTTTGAAGAATTAACGTTGCAGGTAGAAACACACCCGGCTCAGAGGTTGTGCACATATTGGGTTTCTACAGGAGCCAACAACAAAGCGAGCGGCCTCCTGCTGTTCTAACTCGTCCTCAGTATTCAGTGAATAATAGTCCCTGGAATCCTTTTGTTTTTTGATATGCTGCTGTTTGGCCTCTGAGCCACAAAGCACAACAGAAAACTAGACGGCAGTGTTTGAACAGTCACCCTATCTCTCTTTCACACAAGCTTCCTTATACACTGCATATGCAAAAGCACAACAATTTCCATAACTGTACCACACGCTTGTTCATACAAACTTTTCCTCTCTTTGTCACACACACACACACATACAAATGCAGTACTGCAGAAAGAGATGCCTTAACACATAACCCATACACACACACACACACACACAAACACACACACACACACACACACTCACAGTCCTTAGGTCGTTTTGTTAATTAATTAGCCCGTACAACAGCCCAGCATGGAGTTAATTAGAAAGCTTGTCACCTCCTGCAAGTCTCGCAGATATCATTGTTTCCTCAGGCCACATTCAGCCACTTTCACAGCACACACAGACACACACACACACACACACACACACACACACACACACACACACACACACACACACACACACACACACAAAAAAAGCCTAGAGTCTAAAAAGCTGTTTCAGCAACTACGTTTGGTTCGTCTCAAAGGTCTTAATGTTTCTACTTTTGAAGATGTCCTCTGTGAACGAGACAATATGCAGCGACGTTATGTGTAGGGTTAAACATGAGGAGCCTCAAAATCAGGTGGAATAACATCCGAGAAGTTTGACTGATTGAAATATTCTCACTGCTAGTCTGCTGAGGCACCTGCTCCACACACACACACACACACACACACACACACACACACACACACACATACACACACACACACACACACACACACACACACACACACACACACACTCTGGTTGTGTGAGGAAAATGTCGCTCACACTGTATTGAATCTTTGCAAAATGAAACACATGGTGGTGTATAGTTGTACAACACTGCATAAACTCTCCCTCACACAGACACACACACACACACACACACACGCACACACACACACACAGACACACACAGACACACACACACACACACACACACACACAAACGTTCTGTTAAATGTAAGTAAGGGGTCGTTCATTGCCTGAGGGATATTAGTCGGGTTTGAAATTCTCATCTCATCTCAATGGGACTAATTTGAATTTAGTGAACAGTTTGTTCCATCTTTGATTTAAGCAGAATCAGTCTAGGCTTCACATTTCTTTCTCGGCTTTATAAGTTTCGAGTTAATTCTGTTACATTTGACATTTTCTCTGTGTTTTATAAATATGTAACTATGAGATACACCAACATAGTTGTAGTTGTTGTAGACATGAGAGACTGTCAAGTCAAACTGAAGCTGTCAAGTCAAGCTGGAGCTGTCCAGATAGTAATGGGATAAACTTGATGTGACCAATCTGCCTGAGTGTTTCCCATTTTACCTTGGGGACACGGGTGCTATCAAGAATCCACTGGTAACAAAAGCAATTGAAAGTAAACTTCCTGAAACTCTCAAGAAGGAGTGGCTTGTCTATGTCGCTGACAGGAAAAATATTGTGGTGGCAGAGAACCGGTTTGACAGTCTCTTGGGTTTCCTCAAAGGGCAAGAAAGCATATATGAGCAGCTTGAGCAACTGAGGGATGAAGAGCCAAGTAGGAAAGAACCCAGGACGGAGCCAAGATACGCCAGAACCAGGTCTACCAAGTCAGAAGATGACTACACAGGGTATGTCATTTTGACATTTTCCTGGATTCATCCATACTTTCTCTTTTTTCAACACAACATAATTTCTGTCAAATGTTGTATTTGTACTATGTTGTTTATCCTGTACATACGACATCTATTGCACGTCTGTCCGTCCTCCTCAGTTGCTCTCCCTGAGGTTTCTTCCATTTTTCCCCCTTTAATTATGGGGTTTCTTTTAGTAAGTTTTTCCTTGCCCAAATGCTGAGACAAAGAAAATATTTGGTCCAGAAGAGGAGAAAGGCCGGAGGAAGTACACAGAGGATCAGGAGGAGTTTGTCAGGAAACTTTCACCAGAATTGGCGAAGCAATGTCAAGGTGTCTTTTCAAATTCTGCAACAAGAACCTGTTGGTGGAAAGTGGCTTGTGTGAACTTCCAGTGGTTATGATGCTGCTCTAGGTCACGGCCAATGCTGGACAGAGAATTGGGACATTAATTGACCTGGCCTCAGACACCAATTACATAACCCACAAGGCTGCAAGCAGACTGAACCTCAGAAGTGAAGAGATCACACTCGTTGTCTATGGTGTTGGAGGCATGAAGGTTCGTGTCGAGACTAAAAGGTACCTCCTGAAGATCCGAGTAAGCACCCCCAAGGGCACTCTCAAACCGCACCAATTGGTTTGTTATGGACTGGACAGTATTGCAAACATCCACAAACATGTAACACCCTGGCAACTGCAGAAATTCTTTCCAGACATTCCACTTGATGAACTTAGGAGACCCAGAGAGATACACTTGCTCATAAGCCATAGAGAAGGTCAGTTGGCGCCTCAGAAAATCAAAACTGTTGGAGATCTTGTGTTGTGGGACGGACCACTAGGAAAGACTGTCGGGGGAACTCATCCTGAGCTCTTTGAGGAACTCACTGTGTCAGCCCACATGTCCAAAACACATTTTGCAAGGTCCATGAGAGCGGTGGCTGTGAAGTATGAGGAACTCACTGGCATGGTCCCAGAGAAGTTCCCACCAAGCAAACAAGATGACATCTGGCGCAGCATGTGAACCGAAATACGGAGGATGTCGCTGCGGAAACTGCCAGCCGGGCGGAAAAGAAATTACTCTTGCTGAGGAGAGAGAACATGAAATTATAAAAGAAGGGCTTACCTACGTCACAGAGGACAGCCACAGCTAGGAACCACATTGGCACGCTAAGTATCCTTGGTTAGAAGACCCAGCCTCGTTGCCAAACAATAGAAGGTGAGTCGAGGCTACATTCCACAGAACCCAAAAGCAGCTGGCAAAACAACTATGCCGCCCTAGTATATGACATGGTTGATCAAGGGGCTGCGGTTAAATTGTCCAAGGCTGCTATCCTCAACTGGAAAGGGCCCGTGTGGTATGTGAGTCACCTTATTGCGCCAAACCCGCATTCTGTCACAACCCCAGTGAGACTCATATGGAACAGCAGCCAAAGGTTCGGAGGCATGAGCTTAAACGACTTGCTTATGAAAGGTCCAGATGTCCTAAACCAGATTTGTGTTGTCCTTCTCAGATTCAGGTGTGGAGTAAATGCGGCTCTGGGTGACATAAAAAAGATGTACAATTCAGTTTGGTTGGAATACCGAGAAATGCAATTGCATAGGTTCCTCTGGCGAGACTCCGAGGATGAAGTGCTGGGAGATTTTGCAATCACAAGAGTTAACATCGGAGACAAGCCTGCGGGTTGCATTGCACAGGTAGCAATGCACGAAACTGCTAACCTTCCTCCATTCACCCACCTAAAAGAGGAGCGACGGGTGCTCCAGCAAGACAGCTACGTCGATGACATTCTCACATCCCACAATGACCCTGACAAACTGAAAACCATCACGGCAAATGTGTAACAGATCCTGAATACTGGAGGTTTCAAGCTCAAGCCTTGGGTCTTTTCTGGGCAAAGTGGGTGGAAGAAGTGCAACGGCAAGCTGCAGAAGATAGAAACTGAGACCTTGGTCTTGCCAAACCAAATGCGCGACGAGGATGACAAGGCGCTTGGCCTAGGATACATAGTAGCGGAGGACAAGCTCCATGTCATGATTTCAATCAATTTCTCGAAGAGAAAAGGAAAGATGAGACTTGGCCAGGACCTTCTACAAGAGCAAATCCAGGATCAGATGTCAAACTCCCTGACACGAAGAGAGCTGCTCAGCCAAGTATCAGGGCTATATGACCCAGTCGGCCTGGTAACTCCTGCTAAACAGAAAGAAGCCATTCTAGTACGATGGGCCTACTTTCAAGAGGCAAAGAGCGAGAGTTGTCCAGTGAAAGACACATGGGACATAGGACTGTCAGATGGCCTCAGGGAAGATGCAATTAGGCTCTTTGAAGAATATGTCCAGCTTGGTAAAGTTAAGTTCACCAGGGCACTAACTCCCGCAAGCTTCAGTGATAAGCCCTGGGCAATCACTTTCTCTGATGGAAGCGAGCAAGCCTATGGAGCCGTGATTTACTTGAGATGGACCAGGGCTCAATCGTAAGGCTGGTGGAATCCAAGGCAAAGTTTACCCCATTGGACCACAAAGGTGATGCGGTCAAAGCAGAGATATGTGGAGCAGTGTTTGCCTCATGCCCGAAAAAGTACTTTGAGCTGCACAGCCGAATCCAAGCTGAGAGGTGGTTTCATTTTATTGATAGCCAAACAGTCCTTGGTCCAGTACAGCGAGAAAACTATGGCTATCAGACATTCTTTGCAAATAGGATTGGAGAGATTCAAAATGGCACAAGGATTCAGGGCTAGTGGTGCATTCCTGGTCCACAAGAAGGCACTGCTTTCCCAAGTACCACTACAGGACAGGCTGGTAGTCTACACAAACTCTGGACTGTTGGTTTGTGGGGGCCGAGTGCAGACCTTCAAAGAAGAGGGAGTTGGAGTCCCAATCTTGCCCTATGATGCCTGGGTGTCCACATTGTTGGCTCGGGAGGCCCACAATGAAAGTCATGATGGTATGGCCGGGACCTTGCTCAAGACAAGAAGGAAGGCATGGATCATAAGGGGCAGGAGACTCGCCCAAAAAGTTGTTGATGGTTGCATTGTCTGCAAGAAGGCAAAAGCGAGAAAGTGTCAACAAGTAATGGGTGACTTGCCACTGGAGAGAACTGAACCTGCTGCACCATTCGAGTTCACAACGGTAGACCTATTCGGACCCTACCAAGTAAAAGATGATGTCAAGAAAAGACTGACACTGAAAGTCTGGCGAATCATCTTTTGCTGCATGACCAGCAGAGCCATCCACACAGAGTTGGTAAATACCCTTCGAACCGAAGGTTTCCTAATGGCCTATCAAAGGTTTACAGCAATTAGGGGGCATCCAAGAAATATCTGGTTAGATCCCGGCACCAATTTCATTGGAGCAAAACTAGTCTTAGAGGAGCTGTACAGATTCTTGGACGGCCTGAGCAAAGCAGCCCTAGAGGGGAATGCGGCCAAAAATGGAACAGAGTGCCAACTCTCCACACAGGAATGGTTCTGCAGAAGCTGCCGTACGCATTGTGAAGAAAGCCCTCCAGAGTTTTGGGAAGGATTTTGTACTCAGCTATAGCGAGTTTCAGACAACTCTTCACATAGCAGCCAACCTGCTAAATGAGCGCCCAATTGACACCAGGATACAGAGCCGGGAGGTCTGTATTCGATATGTTGCACCAAACACTCTACTACTTGGTCGAGCCTCTCAAAGTGGGGATTTTAAGACATTTGACTTTTCCAGGTACCCCTACAAAAGACTCAGAGGAATGCAGTCAGAGGTTACCAAGTTCTGGAGGAGCTGGAGCCAACTCGCTGGCCCAAACCTGTTTGTGAGAAGCAAGTGGCATACTGCACAAAGAAACGTCACTGTTGGTGATATTATCTGGTTAACCGACCAAAATGCACTGAGGGTGTCATGAGCCCTCTCTCTGCCTGGTAACACCACTAATTGTTTTCAATTATGTGCCACTCTGCTCCCTGCTCTCTCTACTCTGTCTGATTACCTCCACCTGTCTCTGCTCTGCTCTGCTCTGCTCCACCCTCGTTAACCTACCAGCTGCACTGCATTTACCACTCATCATGCCCTGTATAGAAAGCCCTGTTTTTCAGTCCACACTTGTCAGATCGTCTGCAAGCCTGCATCGGAACCCTGCCTGTCTGCCTGCCTGCCTGCCTGCCTGCCTGTCTGTCTGTCTGCCTGCCTGCCTGTCTGCTTTCAATTCTGACTCCTGATCTGTGATCCCGGACCTGTTACTACTACTCTGATCTCCAGCCCCGGTAAACCCGACTTGCCTTCCGCCTTACGACTACGAGTTTTGAATATCCCTGAACTGTACTACTGCCGTGCCTCATTCGGTCCTGTTGTGTGTGTGTTTCAATAAATCCTTGATCTCGAAATTGCGCTCCTGGGTCCTCGTCTGTCTGTCCTGACAGAGGGAGCAATTCAAGCTTGGCAGAGTTGTCAGTACCAACCCAGACAGCAAAGGCATCGTGAGGGACGTCAAAGTAAGAGTCGTCCCAAGCTACCATGTCCCAATGACAAAAGCTCTGAAGGCAAAATCAATGCATCCAACCTCATATGGGAAACAATGGAAAAGCCCAGCTACCATCCTTCACAGGGATGTTAGGAGGCTGGTTGTTTTACTACCTGCCGAAGAACAAGAGAATGGCCGAGTCAGAAATGCATTTTGACACTGAACTGGAATAACAAAGTTTGCCTTTTAACGCTTGCGATCTTCCCAGTAATCTCATGGAAAGACCGAGTGGGAGGTGTCAAGTCAAACTGAAGCTGTCAAGTCAAGCTGGAGCTGTCCAGATAATAATGGGACAAACCGGATGTGACCAATCTGCCTGAGTGTTTCCCATTTAAAAGAGCGCCGCTTGGCGTTATGGGAGCGCAAAGTGGATGTGTTCGTGACTACGTCGAAATCCGGACCAAGATTGTGTAGGGCCCAAATATCTATCGAGACCAAAGAGGCAGCCGGTAAGACGCTGAACCTTTTAGCTTGAGAGACTGTTACCTGCTGGAGATCGCTGCCGCTACTCGTTTGATTGACGCTGGATTTATGTCATGATCGGTTGCGCGCTTGTGTGTGTGTGGCTCGGTGAGCTGATTGTGTACATGTTTGCAGAACAGCTTGTTTAATTTCTTATATCGTTTGTGATTTAAAAACTGACTGCATAATTGTATTTAATTAAAAATGAGTAGTACTTAAAGTTAAAATGCCGTTAGAAGTACTTACAGTATATCTCAAAAGTGAGTACACCCTTTAGATTTTTGCAGATATTCTGTTACATCCTTTCAGGGGATAACATTATCCTACTGAAACTTTGATATAACTTAAAGTAGTCAGTGTGCTGCTTGAATAACAGTATAGATTTATTGTCCTTTGAAAATTACTCAGTACACAGCTGTTAATGTCTAAACAGCTGGCAACAAAAGTGAGTACACCCCATAGTGAACATGTCTAAATTGTGCCCAAAGTGTCAATATTTTGTGTGACCACCATTGTTATCTAGCACTGCTTTAACCCTCCTGGGCATGGAATTCACCAGAGCTGCACAGGTTGCTTCTGGAATCTTCTTCCACTCCTCCACGACGACATCACGGAGCGCACGGATGTTGGACACCTTGCACTCCTCCACCTTCCTCTTGAGGATGCCCCACATGTGCTCAATTGGGTTTAGGTCTGGAGACATACTTGGCCAGTCCATCACCTTAACCTTCAGCTTCTTCAGCAAGGCCGTTGTCATCTTGGAGGTGTGTTTAGGGTCATTATCATGTTGGAAAACTGCCCTACGGCCCAGTTTCCGAAGAGAGGGGATCATGCTCTGCTGCAGGATGTCACAGTATATATTGGAATTCATGTGTCCCTCAATGAAATGCAGCTCCCCAGTGCCGGCAGCACTCATGCAGCCCCAGACCATGATGCTGCCACCACCATGCTTGACTGTAGGCAAAACACATTTGTCTTGGTACTCCTCACCAGGGTGCCGCCACACACGCCGGACACCATCTGACCCAAACAGGTTTATTTTGGTCTCATCAGACCACAGGACATGGTTCCAGTAACTCATGTTCTTGGATTCATTGTCTTCAGCAAACTGTTTGCGGGCTTTCTTATGCATCGGTTTCAGAAGGGGCTTCTGTCTGGGGCGACGGCCATACAAACCGATTTGATGCAGTGTGCGGCGTATGGTCTGGGCACTGACAGGCTGACATCCCACTTCTGCAACCTCTGCAGCAATGCTGGAAGCACTCGCACGTCTATTTTTGGAAACCAACCTCTGGATATGACGCTGAGCACGTGGACTCAACTTCTTTGGTCGACCCTGGCGAGGCCTGTTCCGAGTGGAACCTGTCCTGGAAAACCGCTGTATGATCTTAGCCACTGTGCTGCAACTCATTTTCATGGTGTTGGCAATCTTCTTATAGCCAAGGCCATCTTTGTGAAGCGCAATAATCCTTTTTTTCAGCCGCTCAGAGAGTTCCTTGCCATGAGGTGCCATGTTGTCCAGCATTCAGAGAGAATTGTGCCCAAAACACCAAATTTAACAGCCCTGCTTATCATTTACACCTGAATCCTTGTAACACTAACGAGTCACATGACACCAGGGCGGGAAAACAACATCATTGGGCACAATTAGGACATGTTCACTATGGGGTGTACTCACTTTTGTTGCCAGCTGTTTAGACATTAACAGCTGTGTACTGAGTAATTTTCAAAGGACAATAAATCTATACTGTTATTCAAGCAGCACACTGACTACTTTAAGTTATATCAAAGTTTCAGCAGGATAATGTTATCCCCTGAAAGGATATAACAGAATATTTGCAAAAATCTAAAGGGTGTACTCACTTTTGAGATATACTGTATTTACTCTGTAAAATTAAATGCATTTCCTGTTAAAATGATGACAGCAGCTGTGCATGTGTTATGGGAGTGCATTTGTAAAATAATTTAAGGTTGAAATTACAAATGTGTGTATCTTGCTATTTACATTTATTTGAGTTGCCTTGTAATATGTATTAATTCTCTTTTCTGTTTTTCACCTCTAAATACCTAACCTAAATACCTTGTCTGACTTTTGCTGAAATTGCAAAAAAATAAAAGGAGGAAAAAAGGAAAAGAGCAGTTTGGTCTTTTGGAGTGAAATCCAGTTAAAAAACTTTGGGTAGATGTTTCCATCCCTTTCAAGTAGGGAAGCTGCACATTTAGAAAATAACTTGACAGTGACTGAAAACTGAAGAAGACAGATGCAAACAAAACTAGAATGGGGTGAGAATGAAAATGAGAGCGAAAGTGACACGGAGACTGAAAGATCCTGAGAGAGGAAGAGAGAGGCAACTGCAGACGGATTTGAACTTTGGTTTGGGTCGAACACAGACTCCAGTCATCGTCTACATCACATCACAATTCGTTAGCTGAAGCTTTTGTCCAAAGCGACACAATAAGTGCAAACAATCATTACGATACAAACTCAGAACAGCAAGAATCTTGCAGGTACATTAACTTCAAATAGGCCAAACTAATTTAAATCATTATTATTCTAATATTTTATTTATGATGGGTTTGCAGTCTGCGACGGAAGGTGTGAAGACTGTCTGCTGACCTGATATCAATGGGGAGGATGTTTCACCATTTTGGAGCCAGGATAGCAAACAGGCGGGTTTATTTGAGGGGAATCTGGTCACACTCGCAGTGAGGGAGCAGCGAGCTGATTGGCCGATGCCGATTGGGTGTCTGGTTTGTAGGAAGGACCTGATCCATTCACAGCATGGTGGACCAACACCAGAGTCTGGAAGCAGATTCAGGCAGCGACTGGTAACCAGTGAAGGGAGCGGAGGAGTAGTGCATTGTGGGAGAACTTGGGTTAAAGACCAGTCAGGCTGCTGCATTCTGGATGAGCTGTAGAGGTCGGATGGCACATGAAGGTAGTCCAGCGAGGAGGGAGCTGCAGTAATCAGTGAGATGACAAGAGTCAGAACCTGCGTTGCCCTCTGAGTCAGTAGGAGACGTGTCCTCCTGATGTTGTACAGAGTGTGTCTGCAGGAGGGGACGTGTCCTCCTGATGTTGTACAGAGTGTGTCTGCTGGAGGAGACGTGTCCTCCTGATGTTGTACAGAGTGTGTCTGCAGGAGGGGACGTGTCCTCCTGATGTTGTACAGAGTGTCTGCAGGAGGGGACGTGTCCTCCTGATGTTGTACAGAGTGTGTCTGCTGGAGGAGACGTGTCCTCCTGATGTTGTACAGAGTGTGTCTGCAGGAGGAGACGTGTCCTCCTGATGTTGTACAGTGTGTCTGCAGTAGGGGACGTGTCCTCCTGATGTTGTACAGTGTGTCTGCAGGAGGAGCTGTTGCAGGACAATGGTGTATCCAAATATGTTGTCGAGTCGATATGTTGTTAGTTGGTTTTTAACTCATTACATGGAGTATTTCACAATGTATCCTGGTCAATTTAGACTCTTTTCAGACTAAAAACCAGGGCTGATGCAAAATAATTGAAAACACCTGTGTGGATGGACCTAAAGCCAGTTTAATCTTTGCTTTGGTCACACATACACACTGACTACAGTATTTGTAAGGTGTAGAAGGATTGAATTGGTTTGGATTTTACCAATGCAACTTCATACGAGTACATTATTCATATGCATTACCATGTGACAGTTCTCGACTCTAACCTGCTTTTTTGCAGTACTTTCTTGCCACTCAGAAATGTTTTTGTCTCTAGGTTGTTGAATACATAAAAACACGGATAATGTAACACCTAAAGGGGTACTGCACATATTAAGCATTGCATTCCTGTAAAATTATCTGACTCACAATTCACATAAAAAACTCTCAATCTCAAGTTATGGAGCAGAACCAGAGATAGCTGACTCATGTGACATCACTTGAGGCAATTTAGCAGACTTTGCGCTGCTCCGTGCCACGGAGCCACAAAGGTTTTATTTAACTTACATTTTTTATATACACAAACAACATTTCAACAATCTATTTCTCTCTCACACACACACACACACACACACAGCATATGGCATTCATGACACTTCATTAGACTCAATCCCTCCATTTGCATTGCTGGACTATATGACTCAGTCTTTGGGTATTTGTGTGTGTGTGAGTGTGTTCGGGAGGTACTGCAGTGTGTGACAGCTCAGTATTATCTCTGCTCCACACACCGCTCCGCTCCACTCATGACCTATTTAATTTCCTCTGTACACCACTGACACGGTACTGTTACCCATGGCAACACACGTGTGTTCCAGAGTTGGTGCGAGTCTTTGTGTTCGAGCGTTCAGGTGTTTCTGTACGTTATCTGCATTTGAATTAGAGAAGGTTGAAGTGTGTGTTCTTGGATATCAAGCTGTGCTGGGGGCATTTTCTCCGTGGCAGTGTGTGTTAGCTTGGAAAGGCCTGGTGCATCGCCACTTTCAGTGGCTTTGGACGATGCTCCCTGCTCCCGCTGCAACTTTCAACCAAGCGGACTTCTCAGTGCGTCAGGGGGTTTGCGGCACTGTGGGCAACCCACCCAGCATCTTGAAACACGGCCCCTGTCTCATTTAGGCCTTTCGTGCTTTGCGTGTGCAACTTTTTGTCCGCATCATCACCCTTATACCCTACAAACCCCACAAAGTGTACATGGTACAGTGGCCTCCGGTAGAGCAGGTGGCAGTATTATGTTTAACTTTAGCTGAAAAACGTTATCCGGAACAATAACACAGAAGGAGACGAAAACATATGATGAGAGTCACAGTGAACAGGAGATAGATGGAGACGCAGTTGTACCTGCCAAACAAGTTAAAACTTTACGCAAGTGCCAAATGAGAGGAGACCTTCTCTTATTCAAACACATACACTGTCAATGACTTTATGTGTGACAAGAACTGTGTCGGAGGCAGACCAAGTGACCAAAGCTGAGGGAAAGATGTCGATGCTTTGCGCCAAAAATAATGTAGCCTTCAGCTTCTGCGTTGATTTCAGTCGCAGTGTCGCGACATGTCTCTGCCATTGCAAGGAAGTCCTCGTGGGGGAAACAAAAGCCACACAACTCATCCATCATCAAATACATTGATGATCATAACTAATAAATAAAATACATAAATCTTATAAACATGTCTGTACAAGTAATACATACTTTAAATAAACATGTGGTTCCTGAATGTATATACCCGTCCCTTATGTGTTTACGTTTACATTATGTGGGTAAAATATGGGCGGATTCCGGCAAAAGAATTCCCTTATTTTGAAATTCCAATGTTGACAGGTATGTTGGTGTGTGTGTGTGTGTGTGTGTGTGTGTGTTGAGTTCATAAAATATCCAAAAGAGACTGAAAACATCTGAATGAACATGAACACATATTGACACAATCAATCGTATTCAATAACATTTTATTGACTGTTTGAATGTTGGTGTGTGAAGACAGAAACAACGCCAGTGTTACGTCAGGCAGGCTACTGCAAGTGAACCAAAATGTGTCTGCAGCCCCCCCCTCTCACACACACTTCACGTTGGCAGAAGTTTTTCAGTCAAACTGAGAGAAGAAACCACTGAATTTTTTGGAACACGGCCTGGTTTTTACATCCTCCTTTTTTACTCTCAGTGTGTGTGTGTGTGTTTGTGTTTGTATGCATGTGTTTTTATGCAACCCAGATGAGTTAAGAGAGACCGATGGAGAGAAAGTGTTTGCTTTGCACTTCGCAGATATAATTTGTCCTCCTCCCCTGTATTTCCCGCCCCCTGTTCTTCCTCTCTTCGTCTTCACCATCCCCTCACAGCTCATTTCTAATTCCCAGCATCTCTCTTTCTTTCTTCTCTTTGTAAAGAAAAGAAACCTATACTGCGTGCGTGCATATCTGTGACTAATCGTCTCATTTCTTCAGTGATGCAGTGCAGAGGTAGACCCCTGTACGAGTCACCTCAGCTCTGACTCTTCAACACTACAAATGTTACTTTACAGCCAAGTGCAGCTGCACTGCTACATGCACTTCTCTAAAATCTCTCCTGCGGTAGCTCTGCAGAAAGCTCCCAGATTACCCAGCATGTGAGAGGCAGTGGAGGGTAGCTGCTTACCCCTGAGCTGCAGAGCATGCTGTTGACATTAGCTTCTAGTTAGCTTATCGAGCAGCTAGAAAACTGGTACTTGCTTTGTGACTTTGACTGATTTTCATTTAAAAATGTTTGCAAAATGTTCTATTGTAGCAGTAGATAGTAAAGCAACATTATCAAAATAGGATTTATAGTGGGTAATATACACATATTGCTCTACATGTCTTTGTTAGCATGCTATCTGTATCTGGACGTCTCATCAGGATCAGATCCAAACGAGTGCAGATTAAAGAGAGCATGATAACGAGAAGAGCAGGTAATAGATCCAGATGTTAACGCCAGGTGTTACATGCACCTGATGTCAGAGGGAGGGGACCTGGATGCAAGTTTTGCTTAGTGCATCATTAAAAAGAAACAAAAACAAACACATATATAAATATCTGTTTGTATAAAACTATTCCCTTTAAGGGGTCGGTTCATCAAGAAACATATCCTCTCAGTTACTTCTTATCGTCCAGGTTATGACATATCCATATGAGTTTTATGACTCCATCCAAAGATAATGGAGATGAATGGAGCGAACTAAGATACAGATCCATTCTCTTACATGGTAAATGGACTGCTTTTATATGGCGCTTTTCCAATCTTTACGATCATTCAAAGCGCTTTACAACACACGTTAGCATTCACCCATTTACACACATTCACACAGAGTCAGAGGCTCCATACAAGGTGCACATCAGCTTGTCAGTAGTGATAACCATTCACACACACTCACACACACACCGTTGGCCATCGGGAGCAATTTGGGGTTCAGTATCTTGCCCAAGGACACTTCGACATGCTGACTGCAGGACTGGGGATCGAACCACCGACCCTCCGACTGGTGGACGACCACTCTACCTCAAGAGCCCCGGTTTTAAAACCTTAAAAGATAAAAGTAAAACTGTAGAAGTCTAATCTGTATTGTTCGATACCACAAGGTTTCTAACAATACAGACACCGTTTGAATCATCCATCCAGCAAATCTTCCTTCTTTTTGTGTCATAAAAACATAAAAGTGCCTGAGGAAACGTATTCACGCTTTATCCAAGGTGTCTCGCAACACATTAGCCTGTCACTTCATCACTTCACTGTCGTTTGCACTACATTATAATTAAGCTCTTGGAGTACGATCCTTCTCCTCAGATTTGGATCATTGTTTGACAAGACGGTGGAGACTGAGGCAAGAAAACAAAAGCTAAGGAAGCGAGTGGAGGAGATTGATGGACAACGGAGAGAAGAGACAATCATGTGGATACAATAAAGCCTCATGAGAAGAAGAGGCCTTTTGTTCGTCCTCATGTAACGCTTTCTTTTTGAGCTATAGTTGAGAATGTTACACTTTAAGTTAGTTTGACACCATCTAGTTTTCTTTGAAACGAACTTATTCGTCGTGAAATATAAGTATACATATACACTATACACTAGGATTAGCCGGGGATTAAATGCGAGTTAGATATTTACCTCACGTCTGTGCTTCATGGCACCTTTAGGATTAACACACGATGGTGACAAACTGTCAGTCAGACATATTATGCATGAGGACGGTTTGCGTGATGTGTTTGCTTTAAACATTACTTATGAATGGTTAGAGATGGTTATAGATACCACTCTCTTTGTGTCTATGGAAAACATGAAGCAACCAATTGTCTTAGCTTAGCACAAAGACTGGAAACAGATGGAAACAGTTAGCATGGATCTGTTTAAAACTACATGTGCTCACCAGCTCCTCTAAAGCTCTGCAGTGAAAACATTACATCCTGTTTGTTTAATCAACTACAAAAACAGACTGTAAGAACTACACATTGTGTGTGTGTGTGTGTGTGTGTGTGTGTGTGTGTGTGTGTGTGTGTGTGTGTGTGTGTGTGTGTGTGTGTGTGTGTGTGTGTGTGTGTATGTGTGGGCCATTTCTGGGCTGGCACAGTAACTACTCTTGGACAGAGCCAGCTGTTTAACCATCTTCAGTCTTTATGCTGCACTAAGACAACCTGCTGCTGGTGGTAGCTTCATATGTATCATGCAGACATGGGATTGCGTATTGATCCTGTCAATATAAACATCCATCCATTGGGCTGCCCACTGATATCTTTGACAAAATCATCATCATGTTGACCCTTGGACTAGGCTACTTAGACAAGGAGAACATGGTTTGAGCTTTGAGTTTATTCCACCAAGCTACAGTCTTCCAAGCCTGAGAAACTGCTGTCTGTTACATGTCCTCATCTCTTTTAGAAGAAGGAGTTTGTACTTATATGTGCTCTGCCACAACTGTAACTGTAATATTTCAGAACCTTGTGTGAAAGCAGCCAGTCAGTCAATGTACCATCCAAAGTTTGAGTGAATGTGGAGCAAAGTCAAACCAAAAGAAATGAGTCATAGTTTCTTGTGGTTTGGCACGAGGCTGTTTTGATGATCCTGCTTCCCTCGGTGTTAACACCAAGTGCAAAGTGAATATGCTTTCAGACATATGAGATGTTCAGATTCGAAGTTAATCAGAAGGTTCCCATCATCACTTGTGAACGCATTTATTTTGTTGCTTTTCATCATGTTTGCAGACACCAGGAACTGTACAAGATCTAAACACATAAAGCCTCTTCTGTGTTAAAAAAACCAAATAAAAAAACCTTTATTGTCTTAAATTCAGATTTATTTTAGTCTACTTCTATTGTTTAGTGTTCTGCATCAACACTTACGTCCTTGCATCTGTTTTAAGTGTGTGTGTGTGTGTGTGTGTGTGTGTGTGTGTGTGTGTGTGTGTTGCAGTCTGTACCACATAAACACACATAAGTAATAATAATACTTACGAGGATTGTAAAACACAGAAGCTCTGTCATCCAAACCAAGACAGCAAACTGTTTTACTCCTTCAAAACAAAGGCAGCGCATACCAGATCCACTCCTTCCATTTTTACCTTTCACAATAAAAGCCCTGGATATACAATGTGTAACTGTTACCGGAGGGAACTCAAATTCAGCTGACGTGTATCTGTCGCAAATATGCATCGCTTCGGTTCTGAATAGCTTTGATAACAAATATTTGCAGGAGAGTATTTAGTATCTTAAGCATGCTCTTTGTCTCTCTCTGCGAACATTACTGGACCACTAACTTCTTCACTGCTTCAGCTGGATGTCAAGAGCATGTCTCAAGAATGTAATAACAGTATGTACAGAGGGAGGGAGACCGATTAACTCCAACCACACTCTGCACCCTTTAAGAGTATAATACCTGTGATAGAATATAAATACCTTGTGAGATACGTATCAATGAGTCACTCTCAAGGGGTGTGTGTGTGTGTGTGTGTGTTTGTGTGCGTGTGTGTGTGTGCGAGTGTGCCTGTGTGTGTGTGTGTGTGTGTGTGTGTGTGCAATTGTCATTTGAAGTTGAAATGCTGTGATTCATTCACACCCCCACTTTGTGAGACTGTTTCATAACCAGTTCATGTAAAGTACCAGTGACACACACACACACACACACACACACACAACACACACACACACACTGTATCTTATGAAACTTTGAACACCCTCCTGGCATCAGAAAATCATCCCTTTAAAACCCTTTAATGAATTACTAAAAGAAAGCCGAGTGTGTGGAGCCTGTGTGTTTGTGTGTGTGTGTGTGTGTGTGTGTGTGTGTGTGTGTGTGTGTGTGTGTGTGTGTGTGTGTGTGTGTGTGTGTGGTGGCGCTTTTTTTGAGTTTCTCTCCTTTAAAATAGATGAATGAGTAGAAAATTAAAAGTCATTTTATCTACGGTTGATGGTCACACAGTTTGTTACAGTAGCTCATAAAAGAATCTCAAAGGAACGTGATTTAAAGCTGCGTACATGTTTTGATCTTCTCTGCAGCTTTTATGAAATCAGCTAAATGCAGTAAAATCTAAATACTAAATGAAATGAAGCTGTATGCAAGTTTCAGTAACAAGTCGTGTGAGGGAGGACTGCAGTCAAGTCTCGCTGTGCCACCATTTGCTGTTCTTGCTTGACATCAGTTGAGTTTAAAATGACTACGACGTTCTCTCATAGAGATCTGCTTCCTTCATTCATCACATAACTATCACTTTGCAGGTCAGAGCGGCTTCTGCAAGAGTCTCAAGTAAGTGTGCAGGTTGAGGACACGTTACGTGGTACGTCTTGTCCAGGAATCAGCTAGATGGCAGAGTGATTGAAAACACGCTGTGACTGTGCTGTGAAGAGTTCTGTGTGCTGAGGGCTTCTGGGGGGTCGGACGCGCTGATGCCAGCTGTAAATAGCTTGAGTGTGAAGGCTCCCTGTTCATCTCTATGTTCAACACGTGCAGGGATAGAAAGTGAGACATCGTGGTTTAACAGAAGAATAGTGCACCGCTGTTATTGGGTGGAAGGTGATGTGACTACATTCAATTTCTTCCACTTGCACAACACTTGTCACGTAGTAGTGGAGTGGTGGCAGCGTGCCTCACATATGTAAAGTTATGTGAGGAATACATTATATAAAACACAGCCTGCAAAACAGAATAAATAGATGAAATGCAGTTCGGCCTCTGCTGTGGTGGAGTTTAACGTCCGTCTGTTGCACCGCTCAGAAAGACACGACTGGTTTTAAGTCTTGGAGTCCGCTGACAAAGCCGAAACACTGAATGGAGTCTATTCCTGTCTCTTTGACTCCTTCAGACTTTATAATGCTTTGAAAGTTGTGATGATGTGAGCTGAGGACAGTCCTCCGCTGCTGCTCAGGATGTCTGGCAATCTGCACCTGACCTCCTTTTCAAACTTTGAGTTTCACTCGAAGACTTCTCATGAGATTGTTGAGGTCGGGATGTAGATAAGAAACATCCAGCAGGTGCCGACTGATACACTTTTATTGATTTAATCCTTTATTGAAACAGGTCGTCTCGAGACAATACACACACATTATTCCCATTTAAACTTGTCTAAGCTCCTATAAAATGACGTTCCCATACAGCGGCGTTGTTAATTACGTTTTGAAGAAAACATATTTTCAACAGAAAATTAAAAACATGAAAATGGAAAAATGTAATCATTCGATTGTTTGTTTTTTCTAGCAGGTAACAAACATGGAGGTTTACGCTTTACACCCCACCAGCCCCACCAGCCATGGAGGTCTGAGATACATCTAATGGCTCAGCAGATGATGACTAAGAGAGAATGAATACTTTGTATATGTTTGCATTATGAGACCTATAAAAAACATTTAAGTGCTCCACACTCACAGCTGTGTATCAGGGGCGTAACGGTTACCGCTTCACGATGCTAACGAGTAGCAAACCTCTTTAATGAGTAACTCAGTGTGTATGTTGTGTAACGTTATCGAGTGTGTTAGATTTGAACGTAGTGTCACAGACACATCCCCACAACCCTCCGCTGGGTTTACAGTTTTTGATTTACTGATGCACATTGAGACCTCTAGTTTACTCCCTAAATGGAAGTAATGTTCCTTCCTGACTTCATGTCAATATGAAACTTCAACCAAGGAAATATTTGAACTCGATGACCTTTGATTAATGCTGAGAACCCGGGGACGTTAATGTCCTCTAAAGTGCGACTCTTTCAGAAGCAGCCTCAAGACACCCGGAAACCTCAATACTCTTCACGGGTGACTTTTAATTTCCTATTTGCAATCAATTTCTGTCAGGTGTCGCACTTTTCTAATAGTTAAAACTTCAGTGCAGGACCGTCTGTGTGGGTCGTCTCAGGTCAGTCATTAAAAAGCATGTTCTAAACCCCCAGGAGAGTCATTACAGCTTCCTGGGGTTCACTTCCTCAGTTCTGCTGTGTGTGTGTGTGTGTGTGTGTGTGTGTGTGTGTGTGTGTGTGTGTGTGTGTGTGTGTGTGTGTGTGTGTGTGTGTGTGTGTGTGTGTGTGTGTGTGTGTGTGAGCAAACACAAAAGACTGAGTGTGTATTATAGACGGTATACTTTTGTGTGTGGGAGAGAGCTAAACAGAAGTGTCCACAGTGTGTTTCTCTGACTGCATAAACAGATAGTGTGTGTGTGTGTGTGTGTGTGTGTGTGTGTGTGTGTGTGTGTGTGTGTGTGTGTGTGTGTGTATCCAGAGTAGATGATGAGCTTGTTATAGAAAGAGAAGAAATGTAGATTAAAGAGCAGATGAGGAGGATGGAAGGGGAGAGATGGGAAAGAAATAGACAAAGAGAAGAAGGATGTTAAACAATAAACTAAGAGAGCTGAGATGAAAGGGTGAGAGAAAAGGGAGGGAGGAGAGATAGGGTCAAGGGAACAGGTGGAGTGGGAGGGAGGGAGGGAGGAGTAACAGGGAGGAATACAGGGGAGAGGGGAGAAAATGAAGAAACAATGGAGCGCAGGAGGGAGGGAGAAATGGATTGATTGAAGTAGCTGTGGTTGCTGTTGTGGAAGCAGACAAACTGTGTGTGTTTGGTGTGTGCGTGTGTGTGTTTGGTGTGTGTGTGTGTGTGTGTGCGTGTGTGTGTTTGGTGTGTTTGTGTGTGTGTGTGTTTGGTATGTGTGTGTGTGTGTGTGTGTGTGTGTGTGTGTTTGGTGTGTTTGAGCGAACTGACAGAAGGAAAAGTGCGTGTGAGAGACAGAGAGAGAATGGATCATAGAGCAGAGATAAAAAATAAATAAAAAATAGCATCTCACTGAGACTTCTTAAAAAAAGAAGTTGCTTTATTTATTTCTGCTCTTCCTCTGGAAGTACAAACGGAGAGTTTGAAGGCTTGATGTGGGAGGTGACGAGGTTGGGGTGCATAGTGAGCGAGAGAGAGAGAGAGAGAGGAAGGAGGGGAGAAGTAAATGCTGCCTCTCCCTTTCTCCCTCTCCTCTCTTTTCCCTCAGTGTCTCACTTCTCTCGTTGCTTCGTTCAGCAGAATTTCCGAGAGCTGAAGAAGAAGAGGGAGGAAAGAGAAGAGAAGAGCGAAGAAGGTTTAAAGAAGGGAACGACTGAGGTGTGGGACTAAACCTGAGCAACTAAGTGCTGCATTTTAAAGGTAAAGAACAATTGGAGGAAGAGAAGAAGACCAGACAGAGGATAGGAAGAAGAGAGAAGGGAGAGGAGGAAGAGGAGGGATTTTTGAGAAAGCAAGAGAGCCACTGTGAAAGAGAAGAGAGGAAGAAAGAAGTCAGTGCAGAGTGCAGAAAGTTATCCAGATTCCCCGAAAGAGCAAAAAGAGGAGAGCAGAATCTACAGCCGACACATAAACCTTGGTCAGCCATCCATCATCCGGGATGGACAAAGTGGAGCGAGTGATGAAGATGGTGAAGAGGATGTCGCCGAGAAAGAAGAGGAGAGAAGGAGGAGGAGTGAAAGGAGGAGGGCCAGGAGAGCTGGAGAGCCCGGACACCCTGTGCGACGAACTCTGCCGCTTCAGCCTCTGCATTGGCGGTGAGAGGTCGCGACACTGTGTGTGCGTGTGTGTGTGTGTGTGTGTGTGTGTGTGTCTGCGTTTCAAAGATATAGATATAGGTATGCATTGCTTCTGAAAGACATGAAGTGGCAGTGTGTGTGTGTGTTTCTATGTTTACAGGACATATGTTGCATGCATGCCAAGACAAATGTACTGTACAATCTTTTTCCCATTTGATCAGCAAGGCACGTGTGTGTGTGTGTGTGTGTGTGTGTGTGTCTGTGTGTATCTTCATGTACTTTGCTCTTTGAGCTCTTTTGGTTTGATGGAACCAAAGATGCTCTCTAAGTAAAGATGGCTCATTACAAGCGGAGAGAATGGTATGAAACATCTGCTAAGTGGGCATGGTCTAATGTATACATATATATTATTTTTCTAACATATAGCTAACAAACACATTTAGCATTGTGGATATTAGTTAGCTAGGGCGTTTCCATTGGTTGATATTAGCTTACAATTAAAAGAGATTGTGGCTGAAAATCAGACAAATTAATTTTCTCCTGATTTGTCCGTCTGAACGTTTGGAAGACATGCGGCTTGTGAGAAATGGGTCCAATATTTACATTTCTGATTATGGGCCGAAAGAATCGATCATAATCTGTCCTCACGTTCACTTCTCCAGTTGGACTTGATCGACTTGGACCTGCTGCTATTCTCTTAAAGAGAACCCCACATGGCACAGATACAGGATGCATCTCAGTAAACCATCTCTGGTGGAACTCACACTGCAACATTGTCTGTATGTATTTATTATATCTGCACACATGTATATATTCCTATGTGTTGTTGGTCTTATCAGCTGATCATTTTGGTCTTTAACTTTAGCAAAGACACAAACAACGTGACATTCTTAGCCTGGTCAGACACTTTTATACATATCTAAAGTACAAACCATCCTTCCTCCTTGTCGGTTATTTAGAAAGCTATGCAGGTGATGTTAGCCCTTTCACCCACTGTTCATACTTCTCACTGGCTGTTAAAGACATTCGGACGTCTTATCTATGAAAACACGACAACTACTTTCAGTAAGCCTCTTGGTATTATCGACCAACTGCACTGTATCGCCAGTAACTTACAACATGCAACTACTTTGCATCAGCAATGACTTGCAAACTTGACAACTGCACCTCATATGAACTTTAGATTTCTTTCTTTAGAAGTAATCTCATTGCTATCAATGCGTACGTCTTGCATATACATGTGATTCTGAGGAGACTGGAGCACACTGGCACTGCTGAGGTTTTAAAGACATGTTTCCTCGTGCAGGGACAGAAAAGTTTGCCTCTCAGTTTTCTTGCGACCATGTTTTGTTGTCTGTTTGCTGCATTGCTGCTCCGACGGCTTAATTAGTTAGTGCTAGCATTTAATTAGCTCCGCGCTGGTTAGTGTTGATGCTACAGTTTGTAGCTCATGTTCTTCAAAGACTCTGGGAAGTGTTGCAAAGAGAGTTCACATTTTTTTGTGAGGTTTATTTTTTAACTCGCTTTGATCGTACACAAGCTCAGTGGAGAGAGCGAGAGGATGAGCGCGGGAGGACACTTAGAGAGATAGGGCGTATACATCAGTAACGTATGTGCGAGAGAGGGAAGAGTCTGTGTTCCTCTCCCTCTCCCATATATCCTTTCATCAAACAATATTTCTAATCGCTCAGCAGAAAACGCAGCAGCCAGACTTCAAACAGCATCAAACAAACCATCCGAGAAACAAACATTGCATTGCAGGCAGGAAAAGGTCACTTTGAAAACAAGAGGGAACGCTAATATATCAAGGCAAAGAATCCCAATATCCTCTGTTTGAATAGACATGTTTCTTCTCACATGACATCTGCTGCATGCTTTCATCTAACATCTTACAGCAACAGGAGATCATACATGCTCAGTAAGACTTGATGGATTGCTTCACCAATACGTAGCATCTGATTTTAACGCAGTATATCAATCATTAACAAGAAGTGGACGTCGTCACTGCGACATCACCCATTGGTGTTTTGGACTACGGTTGTTAAAGGCTTGAGTTTGGCTTTTTGGCCGTCGGCCATCTTTGCAAGTTAAAGTTATTAGTGTTCCAGGCCCTAAAGCAGGGGTGTCAAACATGTGGCCCAGGGGCCAAAACTGGCCCGGCAGAGGGTCCAATCCGGCCCGCAGGATGACTTTTCAAAGTGTAAAGATTAGTTGTTTTGATCATAAAGTAAAATACTGTTCCAGATCCCTGTGACGAAATGTGTTGTGCCTTTGTAGATACACTGTGATCAGTAAGTTGTAACACACATGTGTAAATGTTAAAGTAATACTATTGTTGAAATTGGACCTTTTTTTCTTAAGACATTTCAGGTTGTTCATAATGTTTTGTAAAAAGATCAAATTTGAACATTTTCAGAATGTACTTTTTGTCATACATAACATTTGAACTGGTAAAATGGATCCAGGTTTAAGTCCGAACCACTGTTACCACTGTTGCCAGGAAATGACATTGGCGACCATTTTCACATTTGCTGAGAAAATGAAGAACTGTGAGCCACGCGAGTGAGCGACAAAGAAGTGAAAAACAAACACTCCTTCTCGTACAATAATGTCATGGGTCATTAAGTTGGCCATGAAAGTCATCCTCTGCTCAGACATGAGTGACTCCATAATAGTGCCGCTGAATGTTGGTCCTCCTCTGGGAGCACAGATTGTCTTTGAACTGCACACACACTGCACCTCAGATCCTTGTACAGGTACAGGGTTTCTTGGTCTGCACCAAGGTTTTAGAAAAGGCTTTTATATAACCTATTGTTTTAGGTCAGGGGTGGGGAACCTTTTTCCTATCAACATCCTTCGAGGGCCATACTAATTATTGAACTCATAACCTCTGCTAAAGAATGTAAGACACAGCCCATTCATTTCACCTTTCTTTCAGCGGCTTTGAGGTCTCGAAAGGCGCTGTATAAATTCAATTTATTATTATTATTATTATTTCATTCTGTTTTATCTTTCCATGTTTTCATGTTACGCTCTGCAGAGAGCTGCTTGTTGGGCCAAACTCCACCGAAGAGCCTTAACTTTATCCAAACGCACTCGTCCGTTCAGCTGTAATCATTCAGCGTCCGCACGAACTAGGCACACTGGCCTTTTACTTCCACAAAGAAATCATCGTTCGTCCATTTCTCCTGGAAAGTGTGACATTCCTCCGCATCCAGTTTTCTCTGTTTTACACTCGCCACGCTGCGTTCACAAGTTTCTTCACTTGATGTGACCACGTGATGACACGTTCTGCTCGTGTTGTGTTCAAGGACCCTGACCTTGGCCAGGAAAAGTCAGTTGCCCGTTTTATTCTATTGCTGACTAGATTATTTGAGTTGATTTTTTGCGTGTGTTTATGAATTACCTCGAGGGCCGGATCAAATGGCCGTGTACGGCCCGGGGGCCGCAGGTTCCCCACCCCTACTTTAGGTGAACACTTTCTGGATCAGAATAGTGAAAGCACCCTCATTAGTTGTGAGTACTGTGAACATGTATGGCATCCCAAAGTGGGCTGTTGTTTTAAAAACATTTCCACCCTGACCAACATAAAGTAACAGCGCGAGAACACTTTTAATACCTGGAATATTGGCATTGACATGTAAAGAAGAGGATGAGAAATGTGACTAGTCTTTGGCGATTAGACCCCATTGTGATATCATGTATTTAAGGGGGACGTGACATAGAATAGGAAACCTCCCCGTGGGATCGACACACTGCTGGTGATGAGATGAAGAGAAATGCTAAAGGTCTGGATATCTCTTTCCAAGTCCTATCAATCAAAGAAACACCTTTGACAGTACAATCCAATGTTCCTCGTTAACTGCAGGTATTATGACTCTTTCCTCCCAAACTAAGTGCAGTAATTGATGGATAGTGATAAGCACAACCTACAGAAAAGCATGGAGCACTTTGTCTATTGTCTCTGAACAATGGAGGTGTGTGTGTGTGTGTGTGTGTGTGTGTGTGTGTGTGTGTGTGTGTGTGTGTGTGTGTAAGGGTTGGATGTGTGTTAGGTGGGGAATAAAGAGGGCAATTACCGTAAAGAGTGAGATATGGGAAAATGTTAACCTTGCCTTTATGATTTCATTTTCTGTCAAAATGTCTCTGTGACACAAATGAATGGAAGAAATCTATCAACCATCATTCTGTGTGACGTTTAAACGAGCAGAGTGGAAGTGCCCTGCAGCAGAAACTCTAATTTGTATCAGGCGACGTGCTTGAGAGTCAGAGTAAGGCACAGGTAGAAAATAATCACTCTATATGCTGACACGGGATTCTTCAACTTTCAACACTTCACATTCGAGAAAAAAACTATTTTTGGATCTTGGTAACTTAAAAAAGGTGTATACATCATTTGAAAAGGGTGTCCAAAAGGTAATGTTGGGTTGTAATGATACTTTCTATAAAGACAATACTTTACAAAGGTATTACAATGTTTAACAAACCATAAATAAGTGTATTTTTTGGATAAATCTTGTTCTATCTTTAGCCAGTTATGGAGGTAAGTGGCAGCAGATATACTGCTAATTCCTCCGTATGAAAGCCAAAAACAGATTGTTGCTTCATAAATGAGATTTAATTTCCAATCAGTATGTATGTAGAAATCTAGAGGCAAAAATAGAACATGAAACAAAATGTAATCAAATTAAACAATGCTTTGTTTTACCGGTCGTCCACTTTACCTCTGTTGTACAACTGATTATGATCCTATAGATCAGGTGTGTGTGTGTGTGTGTGTGTGTGTGTGTGTGTGTGTGTGTGTGTGTGTGTGTGTGAGTGTGTGTGTGTGAGCAAACGATTGTGTCAAACGCTGCCAGATTAGTTTTTTTAACGTGTGTTCTGGAAACTAAATATACCCCAAAGCTGCTGAGCCTCTGCTTTATTTCCATTCGAGCCAATTTCCATCTCAAATCTGCATCTTATAATCACGCCTCGTGCACTGGAATTATTAGTTCCACGGTGAACCTGCAGCTGAACGTCTGCAGCAGCTGACAGATAATGCAAACGAGATGGGATTGTGCAATCAAGGCGGGAATATATCATCAGCCGGAAGCCAAATCCTGCACCAACAGTCAAAGCTTCACCTTATACCGGAGCTGCAGACAAAACAAACCCTGCAGTACATTTCAGAGTTCAGGCTGCTGCAAGAAGACATTTCACTGGCAGCCATGACCTTTTCATGTAACCTCTGAGATATCCTTCAGCATAACAAACAGAGAGAGTAAAGGGTGTTGCTTTAGTTCTACATAAATCACCGATATAGACTGCAGAGGACAGAGAACAACCATTATTTGACCAAGTGATGTCATTTTAGACCTGAAAAAATTCACAGGAAGCAACAAATGACGACCTAAGGAAAATAATTCAGACTGTAAGCCGGTGCTCCATCAAGACAAAGTTGGACAAATAATGTTTAAATGCATTTTATGTTGAGTTTCAGTGGATTCCGTCACCGACCAGCTGAATTAGCTTGAGCCTGTTCCATGAGTTTGATTGATGCCATTTACTTTATCATTTACACGTTCCTAACTAAACTATAAATAAAGAGATGGCACGACTCAAAGCCGTCATTTTGTAACGATTTTGGAAGAAAGCACAGAGAAAATGCTTTTCTGCAAATGGGGGTGAGAGGAAAATAATAGGACTTGTTGAGATCACAGTTTATTGACAAGGTAATCTTGTAAAAGGAAAAGAAACTTGGTTTGTTAATACATGATACCCCCACTGTTAAATAAGGATTAACAGCTGCACTCATTATGTTGTGCATTGATTTATGAAAGCACACAGTCCTCACAAAGCAGAGCCTGCAGCCTGCAGGGGAGCTCTATACTCTTTACTGACAAAAGAATGGCTTTTAACTTCTTCAAGAGAATATAAGATGTGGCATGTGTTGCATTTGATTGCACCACCCCACTGCAGCAGTGGAAACATTACCTTGCTGCTGTATTCTACCCAACAACATCGCACTAAGAGAACCGAGGCTAATATGAGGTAACAAGGGTCAAAGGCGAACCTGAAGGTTCCACCGATCCTCACACTCCTATGAAGCAGTTTCAGTATTTTACATCCTTGTCCAGTTTCCTGTATTTGTAACAGGTATGCTCTGCTTGTTTAACTATCTCTTTAAAAACTGTTTTCAAAGAGATACAATGATAACTTACAAGGACATCATTATTATCCACAAGACAAATGGCTCTGCATGTTTTCTGATGTGTTTCCTGCACCTATAACCACATTGGCAGCAAACGACCATTATTTCCATCCAGAATGTGTTAACAAATAATGAGCCTGGCAGATGAACTCGGGGATGACATTGCTATCACTGCTACCATAGACAAAAGAAATGATTGTCCTGGCCTGTTAACGACTGAAGTGTGTGAAAGACTTTAACTGGAAAGAATATGTGAAGCAGACATGTTTAAATCAGCACATGGAGAGCTGCTCACGGCGGCTGAAGAGGCTGAACAACATCCACAACCAGCTAAATGTCCACATCAGTGCAACAGAGAGGGGAGGTCATTGAGTAGGTCAGTAAACAGATCACAGAACAGGCATCAAACAGGGCAGGTAATGAAACGTGACATTAGAAACCTGCTGCAACACAACATCATGCTGCTGACGGCTGCACGCCGCCTGAGGTCAACATACACATCTGTACTGTCCGTGCACTACTGTGACCCGCAGTTTCCTTTCAACACTCAAAATCAATACATGCACGTGATTTCACTTTATTCTTTGCACATCGTAAAGCATGTTAACATAGCCAGCGTGCATGTCAGATTACACCAGGGCGGGGCCAAGATCTACACGTGTTCACTGTATAACTTTAAGAAGTAGAGCACTCGCTTTCTTAGAAATGAAAAGTTAATTTTTCTGCTCACTGAAATGTCACTGTGCAGTATGATCAGTTGCTTATGGTGTGAAGTGCTGCAGGTAAAAGTGATTGATACCTGACAGTTATCGCTCAGTTATCTTGAAAACTTCACAGCTGAGAGAAATGAAAACCTTCGTATTTCTTCTTCTCAGCGCAGTGACACTGATTCCACTCTGTGTTCAGACGTGTTCATTATGCATGAGTGTCTTCTCCTACATGAAGTGCATGAAAGAATATGCTTTATTTAATGTATGAATATATTGAAGCACCGAGGTTCTACAATCAACTAGATGTTAATATGAGGTTGGTGGCATTTGTATGTGTAGCAAGTGAGGAATATGCACACTGAGAATATCACATGCTAATGTTAAGTATTTGCTTAATTCCTCTGAACAAGGAACAAGGAGTAGCACACCAGTACAATGATTTGCTTGCTTCCTGGAATAGGAATGTTTGTGTCTGCTCCTCTACTGTCTCTCTCTCTCTCTCTCTCTCTCTCTCTCTCTCTCTCTCTCTCTCTCTCTCTCTCTCTCTCTCCTTTTGCACACGCTGCACAAACTGTCTATCTCCTGAAAGACTGACCTACATGTCACAATACTGTCTTCTTGTTACCTGACACTGTGGCGGGAATACACACTTAGGACTCGGAGACAGAAGGGTCACAAGGAAAGTCTTTACTTGCAGACTTTGGTACTCAGGTGATGAGTCAGGGAGGCAGAAGCTAGGGGCAGGTAACACGAGGGATAATCGCTGGAGGTTCAAAGATGAACTGCCGAGGAGACATATAGAGGAGGAGTAAATACTCAGGTAGGGACACACAGGTGAGATTAGGGAGAGGCTGGATGACGAGGTGGGAAACACACAAAGGCAGGAAGTGCCGACTCTGAAACGAGAGGAGAGTAACAGAAAGTAAAACAGGAAGTACTGAATGAAAACAGAACTTAACAAACTGGAGAGGACCTCACAGAGAAGAGACGTGCAGTAGTGTGTGGAGGAGGCTGCATCTTTGGTGTTTTAGTGGTTTAATTTAAATTTTAGTGGTTTAATTTTTCGGGGCTATTTTCTGCAGCTGGCGTGACCCAGTTTTGCCTCAGGGATCAACAAAGCTCATTATATCTTCTTACTTATCTTATTGGCTACATATGTAACACGACTCATAGTAGTGTTATCACGGCACCGATGATAAGAGGGCTCACAATGTGTAAGGAAAGTGCTAAAAAAGATGCAAACTTGATTTCTTCTGTGTGATAATTGATGTTGTCGTGCGAGGTGGCCGATACCCTCTGGATCTGTTGAGCTATGTCACTGTACTAAATCCTTAAAGACTTAGCAGAGACACTGGTAACTCATGCATTATAGAGATTTTGATCCTGCTAATATGTTGGAACGTTTACATTATTCAAGATACATGAGTTTGTTATAATCTGCTTGATGTTGTGAGTGAAGCCAAAGACTCCTTTCATACTATGGCCGTAAGAGTGTAACGAAACCAACCTATTGTAATCCTATTCTGCAAGACCTCCTGTAAACTAATGCACTTTGTCTAATTCAAGCAAATCCAATCTGCCCAGTGTCTGACTCAGGCCGTCTGAGTGCACCAGCTGCATGCAGAACGTCTTCTTGCATGAAGACCTAACGTACTAACCCAACCTACCGAAACTGAAACCAAGCACGCGTGACAATTCTAACCTGAATTGTGTCTTTTTGGTAAAACAAAATGTCTATTTCATGTCAAAACAAGTTCCAAAAATTGCACCGCACTGCCTGATATGCATAAACACAACTTCAGTTTTCACGCGCCAATGCCCCTTGGGACAAAAGATTTTACTCTCTTCAAGAATGGCACTTTAAGTGGTGCTGAGCTGCTGCAGAGAACAGAGGGTGTTGGTATCAAGTTGTGACAGAAGCTTTTTACTTCTGCTACATGCATGTAGTAGCTCCTTTGTGCAAAACTAGACAGCAATGACCAGATGGTTAGACATACGTTTGCTAAGACAAAACTGTATTGTTGAGTTTGTATAAGAAGTCCTGAAGCAGATTCTCTGTGGTCTTAAAGGTTCACTGATAGTAAAGGTGTCATTTATGTTAATCCTGTGTTTGTTAGCCTCTTAATCTCCTGGCATATGCGTTACAGTGTCTTTTGCAACATCCGCTCCAGGTTCCTACAGTAGATGTTGACACGAGCGATACGTCATATCTTGTGGATATGATGTTAAACGTCTCAGTGGTTTTAAAATCCTCTCAGTATTCAACCCTGAATATGAGATGTTACGGCTGCTGCATCTGTGTGTGCGCTCATGATACACATTTAGCAGCTAAATGTAGGTGTTAAAGTCTCCTTCTCTTTCACTCTCATCTCTCCACCCCCAGTCCTCCTTCTATCATGCTCCTTTGCTCGCTGTCTCTAACTCCTGTCTCTCTGCTTCTCCTCCTGCTCTCTCTGTCACCCTCTCTCCCTCACATACTTTGCCCTCAATCTCTCCCCCTCTCTCTCTGAGAGATACTACAGTTGTGTGTGGGTGGATGTTTCATTCCTTCTAACCTGCTATCACTGAGTGCTGTTGCAGCTGCTTTGTTTTGTCTTCATTTGCCTTTAAATGTGTGTGAAGCACTTTTGCAAAGCAATGCAATGATTGATGAATGAAGCACATTGAAAACACAGTAAAGAAAACTAAATCGTCACTTTCATTTGACATGTGTGGAGAATGTTTTTATTCTGCCAGCAGCAGTTAGTGTTAGTTACAGTTTAACCCTCATTGTACATCCATAGACTCATGATCGTCTTGTATCTATACTCCAAACACATTTGTTGGACCATTAATTAAGGACCGCAGTCGTTTGTGTTCATGTGAAGATTTCTAGATGAATTACTGTGAAGTACTTTCTTTGGGGATTTCCTGTCGTTCTTTCACTGGTGGAAACGTTACGTGCCACAGATGTAATCAGCTTCCGTCCACAAAACTGAGTGCTGACATTTACAGGCTCCATTAGCTTCCATATGTCATTTTTGGACAATTTGGGGCAAAACGAGACGACCTTGTTGCTAACCCGTCGGTCCAGGCTCCGTCCTCTCTATACAACCCCCTTTGTGAATAAAGAATGTTATCTGTGATGTGCAAAGGCATGAGCAGTGTGATGTCGTTATCTGCACCTTTCATGGTGAAGGTTGGGCAAACAAAGTGTGTGACGTGGGAGGCCGCAGTTTGAGTTTTCCCTTACTATGTCATATGAATTGTTTTTGTTTTATTTGTGCCTCCAAAGTGACGTTAAATGTGGTCTCCGGAGACGGATTGGCTGGCTGGTTAGCTTGGTAGCTTCTTCTAATCCAGAGCGGCGAGGAGTGATGCAGAGGGACGTTTAGAGCCAGGTGCTACCCCTGCCCACCAGCCCAATGTTCGGCTCGTTTTCTGTAACCAGTGCAGCAATAAAGCTTTGCGATTTAGCAAGCTCAATGAGCCGAACAAAGGTGTCAATCATCGGGTGATTGCAACGCTGTGACAAGAGTTTTATACATTTGCTCTTGCTCTCTGTGCTTCGTAACGTTACTACTCGTTAAGTCGTTATTGCAAAACGTCTCCTCAGTGAGTCTGTGACTTGCAGCAAGTCGCTTTATACAAAAGTTAGCCCATTGCAGTCGAAGCACATAATGGCAACGGGAAACATAAAAATGGCCGTCTCTGACTATCTGGCTATGTTGATTTGAATGGGAATGTCTGTTCTACCCCTATTATATATGTATGGGGTGTTATACAATGACATATGGGAATGGTGAATGGTTATCCCTACTGATGATCTAATGTGCAGCTTGTATGGTGTGTGTGTGTGTGTGTGTGTGTGTGAATGCTGACATGTGTTGTAACGCTTTGAGTGATCGCAAAGATTGGAAAAGTGCTATATAAATGCAGTCCATTTATCTGGAGAAGCTATGTAGAGAATGGTGTCTCTGGAAGTATTTTCAGGAATGACAACCTAATCTAAATCAACTGCAGTAAAACAATCCCAAAGGACAGTCTGCAGAGATGACTGCCGACATCGTTACAGCCAGACTCCTGAAGGGACACCATGAGGTGAAATGCCTTTTCAGTATTAGGTTTGAGGAATGAATCGACTCTGAACACCAGAGGAGGCAAATTGCAGCGGAGAGTGCATCCATCATGAGTCCATCATGCTTAGCCTGAGCTATAGACTGATGTGTTTGTGTAACATTTCTAATCTCATGGGATTGGTAGGTTTCTAACACTCAACTCTACTCTCTCTTACTTTCCAGTCCGTGTTTCTGTTTACAAAGTCTGAATTGCTTAGATTTGAAAGTGTGAATGCAAATGTGCAGCACAGATACGAAGAGCAGTGAGAAGAATTTCAACTGGGTTATTGTAGCGAAATGCAAACTGTTGAGTTATTGCTCTGCCACAATGTTTGCACATGCATTCTCTCCAGGGATAGAAAAACATGGCTGCTATGTGATGTAATCGACATCACCAGTGGCCGTCTCCGGTGAATGTTGCTCAGCTGCATTTTCCCTTTGATACAACCTCTTGGCTGTCGGATAGAATTGCCACTTGTCTGGATGGGTACTTGACGAGGCTGATACACACTTCAGAGGTTGACCGGTGATTGCCGGCAGCTCACGAGGACAAAGAGCAGCTATCTGCTTATAACAAGTCCGGCCAACTCGGCAGGCTCTGACAACACAATTGGCAATTTGCTTCCACTCTGAAAAGTCTGGGTCAAAGGGGTCGATTGGCTGGCAGACACCCGTGATGGAATCAAGATAACCAAGCCATGCGCTACTCAGGGACTCCTGTGGGCATGAGAATTAACAACCAGACCATATTAGATCAATACCCGTAAGCGTTATATCACTGAAAACATTTAGGGACCAGATCTGATGCCTGTAATTCAATCCAAGTGTTTTAATTACAGCCTTTGGGGGCTTTTAAAAGCACAAGTCACCAGAGAACAAATTGTTTGTTGCGCACGTTTTGATAAATTGAAGATCTGCCAGATTCTGCTTTCCTTAATAGAGTCTGACCTCTCTCATTTGATCTGTCAGCAAAATTGGCAATTTGCTTCTCGTCTGAGGCATCTGACTGCAGAGGTCGATTCATTTCACCTCCTGTGCAGGAGCCGATGGAGTCGAGCCGATGGAGTCGAGCCGATGGAGTCGAGCCGATGGAGTCGAGCCGGTGGAGTCGAGCCGATGGAGTCGAGCCGATGGAGTCGAGCCGGTTGGAGTCGAGCCATGTGCACGTCGAGTTTAGTGACTGAGAAGGAAAGTGCTGCTGTAGATTACAGCCTGCACAACTGAGAGTGTCTTTATTGCAACTAGATGATTATCTTTCTTAAACATATTTAAATGACAGGATAAGTTGTGTGTCAGTACTTTCCAGAATAAATTCTATAATCGTTAAAAGTCATGATTTGGATGTCACAGCTGATCAGACCAAGTTGTGCCGCGTTCCAATCTGGGTCATTATAATGAAATCATATTTTGTGTTTAATGTTTGCATTTAATAGTTTTACATCTCTCTGGAGAATAGTGTGTGTGTGTGTGTGTGTGTGTGTGTGTGTGTGTGTGTGTGTGTGTGGCTCAGTATCCTCCTCAGGCTGATAATCTCCATGTAAATGCAGTTCATGTGGCAGTTCTTTCGAACCTTGTATTCTCTTTTCCTCTCAGTTGTTGAATGTGCTCTTTTCTAAATGTCAATACTAAACAGAAATATGTTTTAATTTGTGGGCCATTAAGTCGTTTCCTAAGTTTCAGTAATATCACGGTCTGTTGTGTTAAGAAGTTTTAGTTGCCTAAAGCAAACCAAACAGCAGCCTTCATGCTCTGCAGCTTCTCCAAGTCGATTCAAATCCTCATCGAATCCATTGACAAAATGTTTTTTAGAAATACGCTGATACTGCGAGAAAGACCAAATTAAGTCACAGTGTGCACCTTGAGCTACATCACTAGTCCTCCTCTCACACCACCTGTGTCTGCCCCCCCCCCACCTGTCAGTCATCTTGGTAAACTGTACAATTTCCCTTTGAGCTGACAATAGCGGGGTTTGAATACAGGGCCAGGGATCGTCACTTATCGCTTCATTCATCATTTTCATGTTGTATATGTTGTAACTCTTAACGGTTTTAAGTCTTTCACATACAATCAAACACTTACTGCAGATTCCTGACATGCCAGCCTGAACAAGCAGGACAAAAACAGCAGTTACAGCCGAACACTGGAGGAACATGAGTATTTAACACTCACCTGACAGATAGAGATGGAGAGGTGGAGGACACAAGAGCCCGGTGCCAAAGAAATGCTTACGTTGACACAATCACAGTCTTCTTTTGTCCTGTTGTTCATTCTCTAGCTGCCTTTCACAGACCTGTACACTCATGCACACACACACACACACACACACACACACACACACACCAGATATTGACACACATTTCAGTGCAGAGACTCCACACCTACTCACACACAGGAAGTCTTTCCATGGCTAAATGTGGAAACGGAGATTGTGTAAAGACAAAGTTCAGCGGGATGGAAAGAGGAGACATGATTTGGGAACATCTTCTACTGTTTAATCCTTGATCTTCCAGGGGGCAGCGTGGAGGTGGGAGGTGTCTGCCAAAGGTGGGAAGAGGAGAATGAAATAATAATTCTCCGTCTCTCCCTCGCTGTCTCGTTCTCCTTGATGCTATTTGGAGCACGAGGAACATCATGTGTTCTGCAGGAGCCTTTACATCTGCTCCTGCTGTCATTGGCAAGGAAACTTGTGCTTCGTGCATCACTCAACTTCCTCATATGTATCTGGATTCATACTTTTTTTCGGTGGGGATTGACAACATTTGTGCAACTTTGGGAAAGTTGGGAAGAAAAAAATATATGTTATAAAATATAACAAATATTAATGTGTTTATCCTGACTGTTAAGAACAAGATACATCCAAGGTAGTCTGCATTCACTGATCTATGTTGGTGGCAATCGCATAAGTAAGTTGAACGTTATTGACGCATGAAGCTCCTGAAAGTTGCGGAAGGACTTGACTTTGTTGAGGACATGACATCAGAGGACTCTCACTTTTGTCTCTGCATATATAATGTAAAATCCTGAAATATTGTTCTGTTTTTGTCTTGAAAAGTTCCCATATCATATATTTAACTATATATTAATGTGTCAAACAAATGGGCAGGAAGTTTGGGAAGTATGTGACATTGTTCAGAACACTTTTAGAAATAATTTACTATTGTGAAGAATTGAAACAGGTGAAAAAAATAATATTTGAATATCCTGCATGTGTATTATATCCTATGAAGAACCATTTAACTGGAAAGAGCAAGTACACTGACTGTGATCAAAGTAAGGCAATATAAGACTATATATATATAATATAAGACTACTGCAGCATGAATGTATAACAGTCTTTATAGTATATTATTAGAGATTCTAAGAACCACACTAAATAACACACAGAAAACATTATTCTCAAACACATGTCTTCATGTGTCTTTCTGTCCCTCAAAATTCTCGCCATGTGTCATATGATCTGTCTCTGTCTCGGGTTATATTATCCAGAATGTAATGTTTCATTGATTTCATTGATTTCACATGACTCATGACTCATGACTCATGACACATGACTCACAAGCAGCACTTTTGAAAAATGCTCATATCAGTCTGGAAATGTACTTCCAGTTCAGCGAAACTGATCTATGTCACCACCACATTCAAAATCTAATCAAATATAAGTTCATCAAAATACGTCTCCACTTACTGGACAATTTATTCAAGAAAAGGCCGTTTGAATCCTCGCTCGAAGTACATCATTGATCATCTTTAAAATGTGCTTCCAGGCTCTGAATGTGTGATTTTTTGCCAACAAAATGACTTGAATTATGGCTCTTAAAATGGACCATTATGTGGCCAAAGCTACTACTATTCATCAATTTTAACACAGTGATTTATTCTCAGCGCTGACACAAAGTGAGGTGTGAAAAAGAAGAATTTAAAGAATGAAGGGGAGGAGAGAAGACTGTCGGCTGGAGAAGAGCAGATTATTTCTGGATAGGAGGAGCGTGGGAGGGGAAAGGCAGAGAAGAACAGTTCTGTCATTGCCTCTCTTCATCTCTTTACTCCATCAAGGAGAGGATTTGAATGGAGCGCGGGTGGCACAAATAGCATGGATTGTTTAATGGATGCATTCGCCATACAAATTATGAAACTTGAGAGAATAATTAAATGTTGAAATGGGAGTTGGATGGCTCGCCATGTGTGCCGTCAAAATTAAGGAAAATGTGCCCTGCAGCAGTTCCTCTCATGTGGAAGCCTGCTGGTGCCGGCTGTGCGCCCCTGGGAGTCTCGCTTTTACATTTATGATTTCTTTATCGGGTTTCTTTTTTAGTGAATAGGGCACACTGTTACACTGAGCACTCAATGTGACACCAGAAGTTCACTTTTATTCCAGCAGTCAAACTCTTGAAATGTGGTTTTCAAAAGTCTCCTCAACGAGCACGTCACGTATACGTTCAGCATGAAGCTGCAGCAGTGTAGTCCAGTCGTCTTTAAAGCTTGTGACACAGAACTTTAGAGCACAACAGTCATTATTTATACAACACTTGGTTGCAGTTAGGAACAATAGTACGCAAACCTTCTGCTGTTGGTGAAACATGTCGATCCATCCAAGCTCCCGCAGCAGAATAATGATTTCTATAACTGCAGCTTTTCTACTGAATGCATGTAAAGTACAGCTTTTCATGCATTAGTGCAGTGGTTCCCAAAGTGGGGGGAGAGCTATTGCAGGGGGGGCGCAGCAAGGCTTGAGCCCTGCTAGCATAACATGGACAAGTTTGTGACAGGGGGGGCTCGAAAATATTCTTATCAACAAAAGGGGGGCCCTGCTGAAAAAGTTTGGGGACCACTGCAATTGTTAGTCAATTGTTTGTTAGTTGATTTAGCAAAACCTTTGGATGCTGCTGATAAGAAAAACAAAACCAGTTATTTAAAGTTATTTAAGCTCCTCAGCTTTAGCCCGATGAAAACACGCCCATAAGACAAAGTTTGGACATACAGTGGCTTTAGGGATTGTGAAAGCTGAAGACCTTTATTGTATTTCTTCTATATGCCATCTTCCATCTTCCAAGTTTTATCTTGAACCACCGATTATACCGTATTCATTAAAATGTCATTGTGCTCACCAAAGTCCAACAGGGCGCAACATATGAGCAGTCAGAAGATGAATCCGGTGGTAAAGAAGTCAGAGGTTGAACCAGACTAAATCTAAAACTCTTTACCTAGTGGTGAAGCTGAAGGTGCTGTAGAAATAGTCCCTCACTGCACAGTAAGTGGGCTCAACCACAGTGACTGTGTTATCAAAGGTGCAGCAGGAAATTGGTCTGTAAACTGTGATGGATGTGTCCAACAGAGAGTCTGTGTAACAGTTTTATCACTTGCCTTTGTCTTCAGTTCCAAATAAATCTGGCCAACCTGGGATTTGTTAACGGCCTGTCTTGTCCGTCCGATCCTGTTTCTTGAACGATTGTTAGTAAATGTTCTTTGTTCTGAGGCCTCAGCTATTATCTTTCTTTATGGAGTCGAGTGATATCCAAACTGAAAGCTAAAGCTGTGAAAGAATAAAATAAAAAGAAAGGTTGTCCTTTCAGTCTAAAGTTGAAATACAGGACGAGCAACTACATAACTGAAGCATGGATATATATATATATATATATATATATATATATATATATATATATATATATATATATATATACATGTGATATATATACATGTGATATATATATATATATATATATATATATATATATATATATATATATATATATATACACATGTCTAAATTGTGTTTTCCTTGTTTTCAGTCTTCAGTTATTTATTTCCTGTTTTATTTTGGTAAACTCACCCTTGTCTCTCGTTTCAGACACTTCACTTCCTGCCCTCGTGTGTATCCCACCTATGTGATTAACTGCCCCGCCCTGATCAGTTTATGTCCCTCATCACCTGTCCCTCATCACCTGTCCCTCATCACCTGTCCCTCATCACCTGTCTCTCATCACCTGTCCCTATCACCTGTCTTTCATCACCTGTCTCTCATCATCTGTCTCTCATCACCTGTCCCTATCACCTGTCTCTAATCACCTGTCCCTATCACCTGTCCTTATCATCTGTCCCTCATCACCTGTCTCTCATCACCTGTCCCTCATCACCTGTCTCTCACCAACTGTCCTTCATCACCTGTCTCTCATCACCTGTCTATCATCACCTGTCCTTCATCGCCTGTCTCTCATCACCTGTCCCTCATCACCTGTCTCTCATCACCTGTCTATCATCTCCTGTCCCTCATCACCTGTCTCTCACCACTGTCCTTCATCCTGTCTCTCATCACCTGTCTCTCATCACCTGTCTCTCATCACCTGTCTCTCATCACCTGTCTTTCATCACCTGTCTCTCATCACCTGTCCCTCATCACCTGTCTCTCATCACCTGTCTCTCATCACCTGTCTCTCATCACCTGTCTCTCATCACCTGTCTCTCATCACCTGTCCCTCATCATCTGTCTCTCATCACCTGTCCCTCATCATCTGTCTCTCATCACCTGTCCTTCATCACCTGTCTCTCATCACCTGTCCCTCATCACCTGTCTCTCATCACCTGTCCTTCATCACCTGTCTCTCATCACCTGTCACTCATCACCGGTCCCTATCACCTGTCTTTCATCACCTGTCTCTCATCATCTGTCTCTCATCACCTGTCCCTCATCATCTGTCTCTCATCACCTGTCTCTCATCACCTGTCTCTCATCACCTGTCCCTATCAGCTGTCCCTCATCACCTGTCTCTCATCACCTGTCTCTCATCACCTGTCTCTCATCACCGGTCCCTATCACCTGTCTTTCATCACCTGTCTCTCATCATCTGTCTCTCATCACCTGTCCCTCATCATCTGTCTCTCATCACCTGTCTCTCATCACCTGTCTCTCATCACCTGTCCCTCATCACCTGTCCCTCATCACCTGTCTCTCATCACTTGTCCCTCATCACCTGCCCTCCCTTGTGTATTTAGTCTCTGCTCCCTCCCTTGTCTGTTTCAGTCACCGTGCCTTGTTAGTCGAGTGTTTTTGTTTACTGTTAATTTTTGTTCATTCATTTAGTTTAAACCGACTGTTGCATCAGATTGTTGAAAGGAAACTATCACTCTACTACTCTACACTACTCTAACACCTGCATATGATTACTGTACATATTGTGTATTGCCTTTAATTCAACACATGAATATGCCTACAGAATGTACCCAAACAAAAAACTCTTGGAATGTTTCTTTCTATGCTTTTAATGCAAGTCCTGTCTGCGTGCCGAATTTCCCTCATGGGACAAAACGTTTTTAGATTAAGGCCATACTGTGAGGATGGCTGCCGTCCCTCAGCCCAACTGTTTATGAACAGCTCTGCTGGAAGGAAAACAGTTTCAGACTCTGCTGGAAAGTTAAAGCAGAAATGAGGCTGGTGTTATTGTGCACTGGTCGCTGTGGGAACAACACAGCAGCTGCCGTCTAGTTTCTGTGCCATGACAGGCCCGAGGAGGGTGGTGCTTAGTTGTTGCATTGTGGGATTGAAGCAGCAGTGGGTGCTGTTGCTTTGGGTTGCATCAGATTTCTAACAGCAAAGACATGTTTAGAGAAGAGGAGCGATGTTAGGGGGGGGGGTTACAAAGGAAGAAAGATGGAGAGAGGAATAAGGGATGGAGATGTAGAAAGGAAAATGGATGTTAGTAAAGGAGACATAAGAGAGAATGATGTGGCGGTAGAATAAAGGATAAGGAGAGGCGACTGAAGAAGAGAGAGGTAGATAAGGAGATGATCGGGTAGAGGTTCAACAAGGGCGTAGTAAAGAAAATGAGAGGGAGTGGAAGAAATGTCAGACAATAGTGGTAAAGAAAAGACAGCAGGAGTTAATTCAATGAAAGAGAAAGAACTGTAGAGGAAGAAGATATGCACCCATCTAAAGCTATTATTCCAGTTGTATTCATATTGATATTTCCATATTAGCTGCTTGCCTGCACATCTGTGCTCTGGTCACGTTGTCTCCGTGTTTGTGTACGGGTGTAACTCGTATAAGATTGTGTGCACTGTTGGTTTGTTCTGCCTGCGTGATTTAATCCTGCAGCTCGTCTGTGATGTGTTTTGCTTTTGTTGTTGTATTTGTCAAATGGCCCACGATGTTTTGGATTGGGAGTTTAATGTTTAATGTGGTTTTAATTTGTACAATTGATAATATAATATGATAGCGAGACATATTCCTGTTATAGACCTTAACCAGGGTTCACCGAGCTGTTGCACCTCTGACACTGTCGGACCATACCATTTAAAATTGATGCAGCAGAACCAGAGATATTTTATATCCCTGCATTCTTCTTCCTTGTCCAAATCCTGCGCTTACATTACTCCAGCTCGGCATAATGATACCGACTACAATAGTTACTCTTTAGTTTCTTCGCACAGGCTTTGGAGTATCTACAATGTCTTTTCCTGAATCTAACCAAGTAGTTGTGTTTCCTGAACCTAGCCAACGGTTTGAGTTCACAACATTAGGGAGGGGGTCAGAAGACAAATGTTTCCTACTGACAGTCAGTTTCTCCTGTAACTGCGATCTCTTCCTAACCTGCTGTATGTCCACGTAGCTTTTATTCATGGTTAGCTCTTGTAAAAGGCGTACGCGACAGTTTTGGAAGTCAATAGAGGCTTGTGATCAGAACATACTTCCATGTGTCCTTTTGAAAGGCAATTACAAAGAACATATTGTGTCATTGAGTTTTGGAAGATTTGTTTTCTTTGCCACGGTGTCTTTTTTGATACCGCTGGAGGGTGCAGGAGAGGGAGAACTCACACACTCCCCCTCTCCATCTCTCGCTTTCATTCTCCAATCTGTAAACGCAGAGTGCCGAGCAGCTCTGGGATTCCCTCACCTCATATCCACCTACACACACACACACACACACACACACACACACACACACACACACACTGCACGCTTCCTTTCCTGTCCGTTATTCCTCCATTATCGATGAAGTACAATAGATGCACATGAGTTGCATCTTGTTGGCCGTGTTGCACGCTTGCGAAGGACTGTACTGGGGTCTTCTGGAGGTCCTGCTCATACTTGTTCAGTGTTGATCGTATTTGTGTTTAACACACAAACCTTTGGCTTAGAATTAAATCCTTAATAAGATTCAGTATCAGGTGCAGTAACGATATGAAACTACTCGGCATGATTAAACAATGACCAACTTAAATGTCTTTGTGTTGTTTACTTCTAATGAATAATGGAGGTTTTGTTCATAATGTGCCAGAGTGAAAACCTTCTCTGATGGAGAAATAACGAGCCTTGAATTATGCAGAGTGTTTGGAGACGCACAGGAGAAGAGAGTTGATTCCAAAGACGCCAAATAAAGTTAGAGGAAGAGAAAGGAGTTGTAGATATAGAATCATCAGAAAACCTCCAGCAATACCACAAGATTACTTGAGAATTGTGGGTAATGCGTTTGTGTCCAAAACCAATCAGCGTCCTGTAAGGAGCTGCTGTCAGCTACAGGAAGGGTGAAGTGTGTGACGTGACACGGAGAGGCGACTGTTTGTTCAAAACAATGGCGGCTCCTAAATAGCGTGGATGCTGCCGTAGCATCAGTGATATCAGAATCAAAATAAATAAGGGACAACATAAGAGAAAATAAATATGGTAACACAAATCTTTTGAACCAGAATTATTTGTACACAAATACAAGACATATAATACAGCATAAATTCATTATTTTCAGAAGACAAATAAAGAAATATTTAATATAAAGATATTAAATAACAAAAACATTTATTTTTGTTTTTATCAAAACATATGCTTAAGGAACTGTTTCTGATTGGCTTTTTTGACCTTCAGTTCCGTCTGCTTCACATGAATCAGTGAACCTTGTTCTCAATATGCTGCAAATCC
>NC_041359.1:26939185-26989185 GCF_900634415.1 Cottoperca gobio
GGTGTTTTCCAGGTTAGGGAGATGTGTTAGGAGTGGTCCAGAAGGCAGCACTTGTTTTGGATTTAAATATTGCAATGACTGCAGGTCTAAAAGATACATAGTGATGGCAGGTGTTAAGGGAGGTAAGCAGACACATTAGTTATGCAGGTTATAAGGGAAGATAAGAGATACATAGTGATGCATGGTTTAAGGGAAGTAAGAGGAGAGTAAGAGAGACATAGTGATGCAGGTTTTCAAGGGAAGATTAGAGACACATTGTGATGCAGGTTAAGGGAAGTAAAGAGACACATTGTGGATGCAGGTTTAAGTGAAGTAAGAGACACATAGTGATGCAGGTTTAAGGGAAGTTAGAGACACATTGTGATGCAGGTTTTAAGGGAAAGTAAGAGACACATTGTGATGCAGGTTTAAGGGAAGTAAGAGACACATTTTGATGCAGGTTTAAGGGAAGTAGAGACACATTGTGATGCAGGTTTAAGGAAGTAAGAGACACATTGTGATGCAGGTTTTAAGGGAAGTAAGAGACACATTAGTGATGCAGGTTTAAGGGAGTAAGAGCACATTGTGATGCAGGTTTAAGGGAAGTAAGAGACACATTGTGATGCAGGTTTAAGGGAAGTAAGAGAGACATAGTGATGCAGGTTTAAGGGAAGTAAGAGACACATTGTGATGCAGGTTTAAGGGAAAGTAAGAGACACATTGTGATGCAGGTTTAAGGGAAGTAAGAGACACATTGTGATGCAGGTTTAAGGGAAGTAAGAGACACATTGTGATGCAGGTTTAAGGGAAGAGTAAGAGACACATTGTGATGCAGGTTTAAGGGAAGTAAGAGACACATTGTGATGCAGGTTTAAGGGAAGTAAGAGACACATTGTGATGCAGGTTTAAGGGAAGTAAGAGACACATTGTGATGCAGGTTTAAGGGAAGTAAGAGACACATTGTGATGCAGGTTTAAGGGAAGTAAGAGACACATTGTGATGCAGGTTTAAAGGAAGGAAGAGACACATTTAGATGCAGGTAAATTCAATCTTTGTGACATTGAAAAACATGTTTTGTCTTCACCTGAACCTCGCTGACATTATGTGAATGTAGGGATTATGCAAATTAGATATTTGATATTAATGTATATTATGTTGGTTATGTGCTGAAAATGGTAATTTGCTAACTGAGGCATACTGTGCAGTACACAAGGGGAAGTGATGGCCTTAATGGTGACTCTGTGTGTGTATGTGAATGTGTATGTGTGTGTGTGAGTATGTGTATGTGTGTGTGTGTGTGTGTGTGTGTGTGTGTGTGTGTGTGTGTGTGTGTGTGTGTGTGTGTGTGTGTGTGTGTGTGTGTGAGACAGAGAGAGATACAAAGCTAGTTGAGGGAGCTCAGTGACGTGCTGGATGAATGCCAGTTCATAAACTTTTATGACAGGAGGATATAAAGCTCAGGACTTGTTTTATTCAACACATTGACTCAATGTAGTGAAATGAAGCAGACGAGGATGTTTATTATTTATAACAAGGGAAACGTTTCTTTTTCCAGTCGAGTGTCAAAATGTAATTATTCGAGTAAACACCAAACCAGGTAATAACCAAAGCTGCAGTTTATGTACTTTGCAAAGCTGCAGACATTTCACAAACTTCATTCAAGTGATTGCAACAGTGAGCAGCAGCCAGGAAGTGTTTAACGTTTACATTTACTGTCAGCACTTAAAAACAATTTTAGAATCATTGCCGAAAAATCACGATCTCTAAAAAATCTACCAAACGACAAACTATTATTTCACATTAACAATCCATGAAAAGCAACTTGACTGCAGAGATAAACAGCACCCAAAGTTTGTGTTTGTTTAATATTTGTTTAATAAACTGTTCTTAAGAATAACTTCTGTAGTTATTTGATATAAAATGTTATTTAAAAAGATTTGAATGCATGTCACATACATTTTGGATCTTTGTACAAGAACGCACTTATTGTAAGTAACACAAACTGTTGCTTGATATGTTGCATCTTTGTAGGTTTAAATCATCGTTAAATTACTAAACTTTCAGTTGTTTCTGTATTTGTGGCTTCTACCTGCTTCTCATTACTACAGCATGGGGCTGCTGTATGTGGGTTAACTGTGTACATGTGTGTGTAATGTTTAATGTATGACATGCAGTAGGTGGGGACTGGAGATTTGTTATGTGTGTGTGATGTTGTGTGAGTGAGATGCATGGTTGCTTACCAGTGGAGCTCGGGGGCAGTTTGTTGTGTGTGTTGATTGATCTCCAAATCTCTGCAAGCTGTTGGGACCTCTGCATTCTCTCTCTCTCTCTCTCTCTGTCTCTCTCTCTCTCTCTCTCTCTCTCTCTCTCTCTCTCTCTCTCTCTCTCTCTCTCTCTCTCTCTCTCTCTCTGATAACTGAGTTTCATTATAAATGAGGCCACTGCTCACAGTATGAGGCATGTGTGTGTGTGCAGGTGACACAGGAGTGTGTATCCACATCCTCCATATTTGTGAGAAATGTGTAATTAAACTCTGTGTCTTTACAGTTTGACGGACTGAGGGGGTGTGTAGATGAATACTGTTTAGTCTCAAAGGAAATTGTTACAGAGGACACAGCTGGAAGCTGCAGATGAATACAAATGATGAGTTAGCTCACTTTTCACTGAAGTTTCAACAGCCGCTCACATCCCATCTAAATGTCTACCAAGTTAAAACATAAGCGACAAATTACAATGATCTAAATGCCTCCAAAAAACTACTTATTTCCCTGTTTTCTGATCTGCTGCCTGGATTTTTATCGCTCTCATACCTGCAAAGATATGAATCTCCCCCTCAGGTGAAAGCTAATTTAGCACAAAGACTGGAAACAGTGGGACATTGCTCGCCTCGCTCTGCCCAAAGGTAACACAATCTGCCCACCGACACTAAAACCGCAAACCATAAAAATGACAATTTGGGGATGTATTATTTTTTAGAAGACTATGAATCGGATCCGAGCAGTTACCAGACAACAGAGGATAAAACAGTACGTTACTGGTGCAGGCCAAGAAATAGTCCGACACATAACCGCCCAAAAAATTGCGATGTACGACATCAGTGTTATACTTTTTGTACGGATAAACAAATGAGATATAACTAGTTAATGAGGGAGGCAGACTTTGTTGACTTTGGAGCCAGGTAAGCTGTTTTCTTGTTTCTAGTCTTTATGCTAAGCTAAGTTAGCGTGCTGCTGATTCCTATTTAGCAGATATTAAATCAAATCAAATCAAATTATACATTTGTCTCAGTGTGCTTTACAGACTGTACAGGTTACAACACCCTCTGTCCGTAGACCCTCTGTCATTAGACCTTAGACCCTCGCATCGCACAAGGAAAAACTTCCTAAAAGAAACCCCATAATTAAAGGGGGAAAATGGAAGAAACCTCAGGGAGAAACAACACAGTACAAATACAACATTTGACAGAAATGATGTTGTGTTGAAAAAGAGAAAGTTTGGATGAATCCAGGAAAATGTCAAAAAGGCTTCCCGGTGTCCAGCAGGACCAGGGCAGCAGGCGCAGCCACGATTCATGATCCTGACGTAAACTTTATCAGTGGCAACCTGTCACATGAGAGACAGAAACTCCGGGGATGATGCCCCGGATAATGAGTTAGTAACATACATTTACCTAAATGCATACAGATAGAGAGGGAGAAGAAGAGAGGGAGGGGAGGAGAGAGGAAGAGAAGGAGGAGAGCAGGGAGGTGTCCCCCGGCAGTCTAAGCCTATAGCAGCATAACTAGGGGCTGATCCAAGGCAACCAGCCCTAACTATAAGCTTTATCAAAAAGGAAAGTCTTTAGCCTGCTCTTAAATGTGGAGAGTGTGTCTGCCTCCCGAACACAAACTGGAAGCTGGTTCCACTGGAGAGGAGCTTGATAGCTGAAAACACTCTGCAGCTGAGAGAGGACAATCATATACATATAACTTGTGTGCAAAGAAAACGTAATACTTTTCTTACTACAGTAAAGTTGTTTTAAACTGCATCTCTTTCCTCTCACAGGGAAGAGTGTGTGTGTGTGAAAATGAAAAAAGATGTGCTCAGCAAACTTTCCATTGCTGAAATACCTTATTTGAAATTAGGCTAAAGTGGGTTGAGTAGAAAAGTGTGTGTGCAGGATTCCTCACTTAGTAGTAGGTGCAGAAATCAATAGAGCAGAGGTGTTGCTGGGCGCATTAGATAAGAGGTTTACAAGGTTCAGAGAGCTAAACGGCTCAACGTCTCTGCCATGTGTCGAAAGGAATTTCCTACTCAGCTTCTTCCTATTCATCGCACTTATGTAAGATAACTCTGGGATAACAGGAACGCTTCACGACATAGTATGTTTAATATAAATGGGGGTGTACTGCATGGTATTGAATTTGAGCTTTATCTGCTGTTGCATATTTGGAAGCCATTTTTAGGAACATTCTGCCTTAAATTTTGGATTCGTGTCCACCAGTGGGTAGAGTTGATATTGATCATCAAACATGTTGCTCACTTGCTTCTTTTTTGGGAAACAGTTGTATTGAATTATTTAGTGACTCATCAGTTTCTGTAGGTGGAGATTTCCCAACAGTCAGTCCAAAAGAAACAACAATTTAATTTGTTCAATCTTGTTTTACTGCTACTGCTGAGACAAAGTATCTCTCACGTCTCTCACAGATCAGAAGTCTCGTGTCTTTTCCTTGTAGACCAATAATGTAAAGACCAGAGCAGGGGTGTCAAACTCATTTTAGTTCAGGGGCCACATACAGCAAAATTTGATCTCAAGTGGACCAGTAAAATCACAGCACAATAACCTGTAAATAACGACAACTCCAAATGTTTCCCTTCGTTTTAGTGCAAGAAAGTACATTCTGAAAATGTTCACATTTAATGAACTATCTTTTTTACTAAACATTATGAACAACCTGAAATTTTTTAAGAAAAGAAGGTGCAATTTCAACAATATTATGCTTCAGTTTATCATTTACACATGTGCATTTCAATTTACAAGTCACATTGTATCTACAAAAGGCACAAAACATTTCATCACAGGTATCTGGAACAGTATTTTACTTTATGATCAAAACAACTAATCTTTACTCTTTGCAAAGTCATCCCACGGGCCGGATTGGACCCTTTGGCGGGCCGGTTTTGGCGCTCGGGCCGCATGTTTGACACCCCTGGACCAGAGAGACAAAGACACACTGTGTTAGACTTTAGTCTGACTAAAATTGGTTTTAAACCAATGTCCCCCCCATTGTTTCCTCCTGGTGACCAGAAATACCAGCAAGGTGTGTGTGTGAAAGGAGTGGACGTAGGACGCGTTGGAGAGAATGCAAATTTCGTGAGTTCCACTTCACTTTCCACACCCGTAGGTTTCCACCTGGGTGTTTAGAGTGTAAATCTTGTTTAATAGAACCAGTGGAAGGAATCTCTTAGGTTGCTAATTGCACCAGCAGACTGCCACGACGGGCAGAACCTCCAATTGTTCCATCATTGTTGTTTCAGGGCTCGCACAGATATAACATTAAAAGATATAGTCCTTTACTAATCCCAAAGGGAAGTTGTGTTATAGCAACCAATTAACATTAATCTAAAGATCACAGTTACATTTCAATTCTCAATGTACTCACATATACTGTACAATGAAAGTATACCAGTAGTAGGTTCTAGAGTCTCTTGAGGATAAATGCGAGCTGAAATTCTTCATGGATGTGGGGTGTTTGTCAGCAGGTGGGGGTCTGAGGATCTGATTGTGCTTCTATCCTCCGGCCGGACATGAAACAGAATAGTGAGCCCAAGATTTACCTGTTTCATTGGGTTGATTCGCTTCTCTACCTCCTCTGTGGGAACTCTCTGCTGTTCGACTGTATTTCTACCTCCAACCAGAGGCTTCCTCTGCAAGCGTGACCGGATCAAAAGGTTCTGTTGCTGATCGGTGCGGGCAGCGCTGTCTCCAGGTCCAGGATCCATTATAATGGTGCACCTGGACTGGAAAATAGATTATCTGTCACACTTTACTTCTATTTTTTATTCGTGTGTCGCTGTCTGTGGAGCTGATCTCTGGCCTTCAGACACTCTGTGGTGCTTAACTTGTTATGTAGAATAACTGAAACCTGCTCTATAAGAGTATTGAACCTTAAACTCAATATTTTCAGCATGTGTTATGATGCACATACACCCTTGAATAATATTGCATGACATTTATTTTTTATATTTTCTCGGCAAACCTTGAGTTTCTGCAAATTTTGCATAAAATGTTCTACTTGCTCGCTCCAATTTTTATTGTCAGATGTCTTGTTCCTACCTTTTCGCTTTCTGGTAATTCAGGAATCAGAATACGTAGCTCCATGGCCCTGCTTCATGGCAGTAGTTGCTAATTATCTTTTTAGTTTATAAGAGTCTGCAACACAATATACATAAATAACACAACGTGGGGTTGCCCTCACTGTCAATCTGGCCTTGCTGAAGGCATGTGTATACCTTACTGTAATAATAATGTGATGCCTCCTCATTGATCCCTGCAGCGAAGTGCTCTTTTCATTAGTTCACCTCAAGATACGCTAGAGAACAGGATCTGACACAGAACAGCACTTCTGCAGCTCGGAGGCATTCAGCTTCCTGCTGCAATTCTGCTGCCGTCAGATGGTTGTCAGCGGGATTCTTTGACATGAGTTAACCAAATTATATAAAAATACGTTCTTGTATTCAAAAAAGGCCTGTAGCATGTAAGACTTTCCTGAATATGGAAAACATACTTTTTTATATTATTACATAATCTGTTAAAAAATAATAATTTCCACCTGAATGGTATTATGTTATCGCTGTAAATAACAATGTATCTACATTTTCTTTAAAGTATTACGTTATTGCATGCAACAAGACACAATCTTGTGCAAAATATTGCACAAGATTTTATGAATCCACAGGCCCTTTAATTCCAAACCTTGTGCAACCATGGAACATATATCATTCAAAACAAACACAACTTTGTTTCTATGGAATCTGTCATAAATGTGAAAAGCAACCGCTATAGTTGTGATGAAATGTTGCATAGTCCTGGGTGCTAACACTACACATTGTGTTATGCAACTCCACTTCTTTCAGAGGACGCTGTTTGTATAAACAGAAGTCACAACAGATTGGCCTCTCAGTTAAACTGACCCAAACAACAGCTGACAAAATGCCCTCAGGACCGACAGTGAAGCCTCTGCCAGCTCACTCATCATGGTGTCCTTCTGTATGAGCGCGCTGGAGCTACAGCATCAAAGGTTTCACAGGATTTTCTTTGAAGATCTAATCACAATCGCGATTCATGTAATGTGTGCCTCGTCTAACCCGGCATCAGAGGGTTTTTAGCAGTTGGTAAGAGAGGAGAAAGCAGGACAAGCATCAAAGCTCTGAGAACCTGATAGAGAACCAAGTGGGACCCCCGTTCCCTTGAGGGGACGACACCAAGTGTCTCTCTCTTTCTCAAAGTCACACATGTACATACATGGAGATACATAGCCGGGAAGGAAATGGCACACGCACACACGAAAAGACACTCCAGTGCAGGGGTAGCCAACGCGGTGTAAATAACAATGTGCCCGCGGGCACTTAGTCACCAGCAGGGACTACGTGAGTCGCCTGCAGAGCATGTTCTAAAAATAGCACTAGTCACCACAGAGCTCCGTCTAAAATTTGTATTTAATTGTTTTTGCTGTTTAAAAAAAAAAAATCAATAACACTTGACTTATTAAGTGTAATTTAACATTTCAAATGACAATATTGAATCTAAAATTTAATCAACAAAAATGTTTTATGTATATGAACTCTGACCCTGTAAGCTAAATCTCAATTTCCCTTTTTCGCTGAGACAAAGGCTACGATGTGGCGCTAGGTGCGTGTTTTACGCTAAACATGCCAGAAAAGCGAAAGAAAACAAACTATTTTCACAATGTTTGGGAGGAAGAATAATTTTTTACAACAGCGAAAGAAAAGTGTGTCCGTCTCATTTGCGGGGCGACGGCAAAGCGGCACATTGTGGAGACACTTCGGTACGTGTCACAAAGCTACCATGCTAACTAACTAACTAACTAACTAACTAACTAACTAACTAACTAACTAACTAACTACTAACTAACACCTGCAGCACTGCGGGCAGAACAAGCCGAGAGTTAAAGGTAGCTTTGGGCAGCAGCAGTCTGTTTTCACGAGGCCGGGGAACAAGTCACAGAAAGCAACGGAAGCTTCATTTAGAGCTGCACATTTTTAAATAAAGAACAAGAAAGCCTTTTCGGACGGAGAGGTCTTGAAAGGTGCAATGATGTTATTGAAAAAAACACTGTTCAAAGATGAGAAGAAAGGTTCTGATGTGATCTCCACTCTCTGATGTTACAAAGTTAGTGTTTATACAAACAGGATATGATCTGAAGATGTGACAGTTAATGATTTCATATAAAAAGTGATACTTTGTACTAAAATATAACCGGTGTGATTTTGAACAAAATGCTATAAATGATCTCATTCATACAAAACTGTCAATAAAGATATTTACAAAAATATCAGAGATGTGATAACTTTCAAATGTTGAACTGATTGAGAACATAAATAAATAATGTTTAAATATATCTGTTTCCTACCATAAATCATTGTTAATAATTGTGAGGAATAATTAACATTAACGTGATTAGACAGTCTCTTCACATATATGAATATTTATTATGATTAATGATAATATTATCATTAAAGGTGAACCGTGCAACTATGTTATTCAGGAAGTTTGTATCAAACAAGTAGCCCTTCAGTACCCTTGAAGTAGCTCTTGGTATCAAAAAGGTTGGTGACCACTGCTCCAGTACATATTCATACACACACATATGTACAGACTTAAGAGTGATCCGGGGTCCATCATAACTGAGAGGTTTGACAAAAGCAATATATAAAAAAAGAAAAGTGTTTCTCACCAGATTCAAGCCAATTAGCGGTCAAACCCAACTAAGAAGTGTTTGAAAATGCAAATTAACCTGCAATTTAACCCAGTTTTAATTCATTTACATTAACATAGTGAAGTGTCGGCGTTACATCTTCCTTTGTCCCTAGAAATGAGGCAGATGATAACCGGCTAAATGCTGCTATTTCTCTGAGGGCCATTTTGGCAGATAACCAACAATCACTGACAGTCTTATATTACATCTAGTTGGCTGGCACATACGTACTCTCTATACTGTAGTATATTCTATATAGAGAGATGTATGTGATCGTTTCTGATGGTGTTTGTATTCACTTGTGTGTGTCTTGTCTTTTCTTCTGAGGCATCTCTTGCACAATGAGACAAAAACACAACAAACGTACTTAGTTTGGTTTACTAAAAGATCATAGTTTGGCTTAAAATGAGTACGTTTCTTCAGGTTATTTCAGTTACGGACGTACATTTAAATATGTCAACGTCGACTGTTGGTTTCACGCAGGACACAAACTTGTGTCTCCGGGCTGACAGCGCTGCGTTTGATGCAGACTTCCATCGACTATGATTAGAAATGTGTTTGTGATTATCAGGGACAAAATACGTTTCCCTCTAAATGTGATTGACGATGCAGTTTTGTTGTATTGGGATGAAACCTTTGGGAGACCAGGTTGAATAATACTAGTAGGACATCAAGAGTGTTGTTGTCTCAGTACAATGCACATCCGTCTGGTACTGTTGAGTTGTTGAGGCATCGGTTGGTACAAGATTCATTTTAAATGCACTATGACTTTTTTCCGAGATGTTGAAATGTTCTTCAACTTTGCTGGCTAAAACCGACCTTTATGTTAAAGATCTGAGAGATTCTTAGTTGTTTCAGATAACCCTTAATAATCGTAATACTGTGACTCGATAAGTTGGACTGGATTTAGTTTATTTAGGTCATTTTAATGAATTTGAACAACTGGCATTACTCGAGCCTGATTAGTCATCCAGAGTAGGTCCCGTAGTTCGACCTGCTGAGATCAGATGTGTAAAGTGTCCTGATTGGACAGATTTCAGTCATTCTTCAGTGATTAGTCACCCCCAGGAACAGCTGTGCTGGAATCAGTCCAGCTGGAGTTAGAGTGCTGAGAAATTAGGTTGTTTTGCAAGAACTTCAACCACTCAAACAAAAACAAACACATCATCAAACCCAACTTTTATAGAAATCAAAGAAAAAAAGTGTTTTAAATAGTGAACTTTGTGGCAGCAGCTGACCTACATTATGCACTGTGTTCTGTGTTAAACTGGGAGGATTGCTGATGGATCAACATTGCAAAGTGACATGGAAAGTTCCACTAATAGTTTATACATGTTTATATAATTGCATGTATTTTTGTGAGATACTAACTCAATTTTTGAGACAGAAACTCTGAAACCTGAGACTTTTTGCTGGAACAAGATATTTGAGTTAATTTCACAACATCCATCCATAGTAGACAACAGACTAATTATAAAAGGGTCTAAATACCAAATGTTAAAAGTTAAAAGCGCATAATATTTACTCATTTGCATTACGTGTCACACCCGAGACCAAGACAATACAGAGTCCAACAAAGCACAGGTCTAATGAGTGCGTTTGTGTTTCTAAAATGCAACGTTCCCTTGTTTAGTAGAAAAACAAAATGATGTACGACATCACCTTCACCACATTGACAGAAAACGCTTGCTGTGAACATCCCTTTTTGTAATTTAACCTTTATTCAAGAACACTTGACTGACTTACAAAGCAACAAAAAGACAATGCAAGCTGTCAAGTTCTAGTCTTCATTGTTCAAAGGGAATTTTAATACAAGGTGCACATCTCAAAGTATGCCGTACATTAGCTAAGCCTTCCCATCCCTCAGTGAGCCCCCGAGACTCTGAGCACCAACCCCAGTATCTCACTTAAACAACCTGTGCAAGTGATGTCCTGATGCACCGCCGCCGTCTGCCACCCTTGGAACACATTAACAAGTAGGTTAAATGAGGGGAGAAGGAACAAGACATGCATTGGAAATACACAATGTGGTGGTACTTTGCCTGAGGGCGCTTGTACTCGCTCCCTGTCTCCAGCCTTGCCTTCTCAGCTAATTAAATATATATAATTCCACAGAGAGGTATGTGGAAAATCTCTCTTTTTGCATCAGATTCACTTCATGTTTGCACCTGCGAAGAAAGTCACTTGTGTGAAGACCTTCCTCAATCTTTAATGAGTTGCTGGTTCTTTAAAGCTACAAGCCTCGAGGGTGCGGAAACATTTTCTCCCCCCCCCCTCTGGTTTTGCAAAGTTGTCACTCATCTTAATGAACTGTCATCCAAGCTGAGGCTGAGGTAATAAGTGGGTGCTGAAGAAGCAGAAGGCGAAGGTATAATTCAACAATGTACATCAACATTTGTCTTTCTTTCTCCATCACTGCCGGTCTGACTTTACTTCAGCCATTAGCCTCCTCCTGATGGCCCCAGCATGACACCGGCTACACCCTGAAAACCCCCAACATCCAACATGTGAAATTGTTTGTGTGCGAAATGTCAATGGGAGGATATTGTGGATATTTGTTTAGATCTATGTGATAGCATAAAAAGATTGAAGCAAGAAAATACATGAATGGATGAAAAGACACCCGAGGGAAGGTAAAGAATAGAAGATAAGGAAACAAATGTCTTCCTGATTCAGCTTTTGTTGAGCTCCATCTCTGCAGAATGTGGGATTTAGGCAGGAAAGAAAGAGTGTGTGAGTGTTGAATATATCCTATTCATTGATTTAACAAATGGTTTTCTTTACCATAACTATTATGTGGATGCTTTTGCCCCAAAGCACTTTGTGTGTGTTTATCTGTAATGTGCGTTGAACCCTTAACCCTGACAGTGTAAGAGCTTTGTTCTACCCATTGAGTTGCAGAGGACCCACAGAGTCATGCTCTATGAATCAGAGCGCAGACTATAGTTGCTCAGTTGGATTAGAGTTATGAGTCTAATAAAGCAGCTTCAGCATTACATTTCCTGTCTGCTTGCTTTCGGATGCAAGAGGATTCCATCTGTAAGCCGCAACTCATCTCTGCATCTTTGCTGTGGCTCTGCAGGACTTTAAAGTATTCATTGCTCTTAAGGTGTCTTGTTTGTGAAGCATAATGAGAGTGCTGTGGATCACATAGAGGTTTAGGAAAGTAAAACAATAAGCTTCGATGTGTCATGGTGCGGTGAAGGTGAGGACCCGAATGCAGTACAATGGACGATGACTTTAACAAAAACACGAGCTTTATTGAAAACAAAGCCGAAGCAAACAAAGTAACAAAACAACACAAACCAATCAGGACACGAGCAGGACACAAGCAGGACACGAGCAGGACACAAGCAGGACACGACGTAACATGAATAACAATCCAACAAAGAACACTGAGACAGGCACCAAATAACAAGCAGATTGTTACACGATGTTCATAGACATGAGACGAAATATGATACCAGGAAAATACGTCTAAGATCCTTAACAAACAAACCAATCTGTCAAACAGTTCAGTTGAAACAAAAGGTTTAAGTGTTGACTGTATCTAAGTGTCTCATAAGGCTCTCATTCAGTCCATGTTTACATCTTGTCCTCCATGTTTCCACTTCCAGAATCGAGGAAGTGAGACTTCCTGCAGCTCGCACAAAGCAGGAAACTTGAAGAGAATTGAAGCTTCTAGTCTTGTAGAAAAACGTCAGCATGCTCCTGTAGTGTACTTGGATTGATGACTACAGTGTCCTCAACATTCACAACGGTTTTATGCTTTGACGGATATGGAATTCATATGTAAATTATTTGACATATTTTTGTTCAGCTCGTCATTGGCAAGTCTCTGGATTATAATTGTATGTTTGATGCCTCTGCGTTCGCCTGGAGGAAACACCGCTGCTCTCCCATTTCAGGCTCATTTCATTTGTCACAGCTCAGTTTAATTCCGTCCTCGAGCGTCTTCAGAAGACATGCTTCTGTCACAGCGCGAGGCTTCTGGCAGATTCACTTTGTAGCTTCTGTTTCCACAATTACTGTATTAGTGCAGATAACAAGGGCGGGATAACGCTTAATGGACACACTGCCAAGTTTGTTTTGGTTTCTTTTGACTGTGATACTTTCACAGTGAGAGGAATTAACACTTAACGCTTGGGTGGGTAGAGTAGATTTTTTAGATTTATCCAACTGAAAAGTACCCAGCAACATGTTGCCAACTCTTTTCTGATGACGTAGCTGACAGCTCTCGCTCCAAAAGTCTCTTAATCTAGCGAAAAAGTCAAGTCGGCCGTCCAATCATCACATTCGGGTGGATTTAGATGATTCAACGCATTATTACAGCCAAAGATGGCAGGTTTCTTTAAGAGCCTTTGATTTAAACATTGCATTACCCACCCTAGCTTTCTTCCTAACATTGATTGCAAACTTGATTTCAGCTGTGGGTCTATAAATACAGTTGTAGGAGGATAAAAGTGACTTTGTGCCTGTTTCTCTACGACCCTATAAAGAATTCTATCTTCTGAAATGCACCAAGAACACTTCAATCAGTAGTTAGTTTTACTTTGATGTCAGCAGTCACTTCTTCAGCCTAAGTGGCCCATTTTCAAACAGTGGATAAATCATTTCGGAGTTAAATATTAAAGATAAATTCCGATAAACAAGTGTCTGTAAAATCATGTTAATCTGTGGACTGGAGTTAGATTGGATGGCGAGGCATTGCTGAGTCATTCATAATGAATGTGCTCGCTTTGTACACTTTTTTATGCATCCCACTTCTGCAGAGCCTCAGATGCAATGCATTCATTAAGAAACCTCATTGAGGTGTCACATCATCGTCTGGATGGAGCCTAAGAGGCGAAACTCAGGTCAATAAAGTCGATTTACAACCAACTGGTGCTCATTGTGAGGACAATGTGTAGACGTGAGGAGGACGTGTCCTTCACAGGCCCTGCAGACATTCATGGTTCCCAGATGATGCTGATCACCTGACTCCCTGGTTGAAATTGAAATGTCTTAAAATCTATTTGATGGATGTGTGCACTGCTCTACCGAAGTTCAGCTGCTAAATGACAAGTTAAACCCATAATACTAGAAATAACACTAATATTTAATGTAAGAAGAGTTTGTTTAGCTTCTCTGTTTCCACTCAGACTCTCTAATCTATGAGTTTTTGGTTTTCATGCCCCTTTGATTGAAACCACTGTTGGAAACACTTATCACAATGCAATCATTGAGTCTCACACGGAGACCACGCGTAATGAAAATGTATTACAAACCTTCTCAATAGAAGCTGGATGACGAGCGTATTTGGCTCCAGAGAATTCAGCACTCCAAGGAGAACAATGCTTTTTATATTTAATTAACTGGAACTAAATTTCTGCTGTCAAAATGACTAAAACGTATTATTATAAAATGACTTATGAAGTTCTTTAATAAAAGATCTCTTGATTCATGCGGGCAAAAAAAGGGCCGTTCATCTTTATCCTAGTTTTTCAAACTTGGGGAGCTAATGTAAAAAAAAAATGAATGTGTTTAATATATGTATTAATTTTTGTCTTATTCAGAGGCCCATCGTGTTATTTCATGTAGCTGTGTGTTGCTGTAAGAAAAAGTTCTTGTTTTTGCTTAAAACTCTGACATCTTGAACTCTCCTGTTCTCTGAAACAAATGTTTTATTTACATATAAATATATATGTATATGTTCCTTCAGAGTTTATGAGGCAGTAATGAGATACAGATTCCAGGTGGAAATAAAGCAGAGGCTCTGCAGCCTTGAGTGTATTCAGGTTGTGTCCTCCATCACCCACGTACAACTTGGGAAGGCTACATGAGCTCGGGGTGAAGTTTGTTCACACTGACAGAAACAAACACGCTTCTTTCACTCACACACCCGTCAGGTACTCACACGTACCTGACACCGAGCGAACAGCTCGACACTGCTGACACCTTCAGAACTTGTGATATTAATTTCAGCAGAAACAGACGCAGGAGGACGGCTTTTTAATTGGTCACCACCCACCTCGAGGTCCTGACTCGGCCTTTTAGCTGTTCTGAATTCACAGGAAGCATTTCTTCATTCTTATAGCCATAAGTAAGATGTGCTTCCTCGAGCTCCTTGATCATATATTGGCAACATTTTGGTGAAAATGAATTTCACTCCAGGTCAGTGAAACAATCATAAAACAAGTATTCTGTCGAGGCAATTATGGCTGTATAGTCAGTGTTGGGGAGTAGTGAACTACCTTTAATACAACTAGTACTTTACCTGCATGTTGCAGCAGCTTGCTGCACTGCATTCATATTTGTGATTCAAGTCGTAAACATTACTTATTTTTTTGCCATTTTCTGTGTAGTTAACGCAGGAGTGTCAAACTCACTTTAGTTCAAGGGCCACATGCAGCACCATTTGATCTCAAGTGGGCCGGGCCAGTAACATCACAGCATAATAACCTGTAAATAACAACAACTCCACATGTTCCCTTCGTTTGAGTGCAAAAAAAGTACATTCTGAAAATGTTCAAATTTAATCTTTTTACAAAACATTATGAACAACCTGAAATTTCTGATAAACTATTACTATTGTTTAAATGATAAACAATAGTCATAGTTTATCATTTACACATGTGTTACAACTTACAATCAAAGGCACAAAACATTTCATCACAGGTATATGGAACAATACTCATTTTTACACTTTGCAAAGCCATCCGGCAGGCTGGATTGGACCCTCTGGCGGGTCGGTTTTGGCCTGCGGGCCACATGTTTGACACCATTGAGTTAACGACTGAAACTAAAAAACAATGCAGCCATAAAAAGGTAAAGTATGCTTGTTTCTTTGGGGTTATTTTTACCTTTACTTCTGGTGAGTTAACCTCTTTGATTCCGCTCTGACAGTAGAAACACAGGCCCTGGTTCTGACCCGTGTTCAAGCTGTTACTGTGAAATAAAAGGTGCAAGTTGAAGAGTTTTAGTTGTTCAGATTGGCCCATTTAAAAAAAACGTTGTATAAAGTTTAAATGCTTGACAACTGAGCACTTTTTGTGTGACAGTTTTGTATTATATTTTGATATAACTTTCATCATATGTAAATGTTTTTACGACCTAGTCTGACCTAGTTGTTCCAAGAAGCTTTATTTACCCAACCTACATTTCACCCGAGCGAAGCTTTCAACTTCTTCCAGCGGGAAGTAATTGGTTTCTTGCTCCCCCCCAACAATGGCTGCCTCCAACACTGTGGCTTTATGGTTAACTGGCTGTGACTGATTTATTTATGATGGGTCCAACACTGACGTGGCTACATGCAGGGGTTGAGTGCTAGCAGTAACCGTATCCACCGGCATAGCAAAGACCAGAGCCAGGCAGAGCAGCTGCATCCTTCACTGTCTGTAAGAGCGAACACTGTGCATGTGTCACATGAGCTCACCTGTCTGTCGTGTCTGCAGAGCGTTACCCATGGCAGTGCCTGAAGGAACGCCCCAACACAAACTGTGTCTGTGCATCAGAGGGAACGGGAAACATTTCCAGGCTTCTGTTATATTTTGGGAATTGACTGTCTGATTTGTTTGTTTACATTTTGCATCTTAAATTTGAATTCTTCATGTGTGATGAGTTGTTCGTTTTGTAATTAGAACGAGAGGTGCTCTTGGTGAACTCGAGAGATTTCATTTCCTAGAAGACACAAACAACTGTGAGTCAGAGGCACCGCCCCGCGAGAAAAGATGTGACAACATGTTCCTGTGACCTCTGAGTGTGTGCGTGTGTGTGTGTGTGTGTGTGTGTGTGTGTGTGTGTGTGTGTTACGTGTTGCAGTGTGTGTGTGTGTGTGTGTTACGTGTTGCAGTGTGTGTGTGCGTGTGTGTGTGTGTGTGTGTGTGTATGTGTGTGTGTGTGTGTGTTACGTGTTGCAGTGTGTGTGTGCGTGTGTGTGTGTGTGTGTGTGTGTGTGTGTGTGTGTGTGTGTATGTGTGTGTGTGTGTGTGTTACGTGTTGCAGTGTGTGTGTGCGTGTGTGTGTGTGTGTGTGTGTTACGTGTTGCAGTGTGTGTGTGCGTGTGTGTGTGTGTGTGTGTGTGTGTTACGTGTTGCAGTGTGTGTGTGTGTGTGTGTGTTACGTGTTGCAGTGTGTGTGTGTGTTACGTGTTGCAGTGTGTGTGTGTGTGTGTGTGTGTGTGTGTGTGTGTGTCCCTCATCAGGGCTGGGAGATAAAGGACTGCAGCTGTGATCAGTGCTTGTGCAACAGCTCTAATTGTGGGTGTGACACTTTTCCGTTTGAGATTAGGTTGTTAGTCGTGTTTCAGTTTTTTGATTACACTGTTGAGTTTCTCTCTGTTCCTCTTCCCCGGGTTATTTTATTGTTACTCCCGTCATCCCCTGGATTATCGGGGAACGTCACAATGTGTGATAGCTAAGTACTTAGCTGAGATTAGAGGCAGAGGTGGAGGGTGGTGATTATTAGGGCAGTTATAGACTCATTTTATTATTTCAGAGGAGGAGATTGAGGCTGTGTTTTCCTCTATGTCTTGAAGACTTGACTGTGCTTTGGTGTTTTATAATGAGAGTTGTAGCCCACACAGTGTCAGCATAGCTTAGCTTTCTTAAACTGCCAGGATGTAACACGTTAAATCTGCAGCTGAAGCTTTTCACTGCTGCTGCTTCTGCTTAGTACGACCCGAACATCAGAAGCATTCTGCTGGGGCTTAGTGCATCATACAGTGTCAGCGCAGTGTGAAACTCACATCCTATATTATTCATAGTATCATGACACACAAGACACACACACACACACACACACACACACATACTGATGCAGAATGTTATCCATCATACCATGATTCATATGCATTAGATCACACACACACGCACGCACACAGCAGATCTGGTCGGAACCGGTCTGAGACAACACCATTACAGCAGATCCTGGGGAGTGTGTGTGTGTGTGTGTGTGTGTGTGTGTGTGTGTGTGTGTGTGTGTGTGTGTGTGTGTGTGTGTGTGTGTGTGTGTGTGTGTGTGTGTGTGTGACAGTACAAACATTAGCTGCTATTGTTACACACACTTTAACCTGCAGAGCTGATGTATGTACAGTATATCTCAAAAGTGAGTACACCCTTTAGATTTTTGCAAATATTCTGTTATATCCTTTCAGGGGATAACATTATCCTACTGAAACTTTGATATAACTTAAAGTAGTCAGTGTGCTGCTTGAATAACAGTATAGATTTATTGTCCTTTGAAAATTACTCAGTACACAGCTGTTAATGTCTAAACAGCTGGCAACAAAAGTGAGTACACCCCATAGTGAACATGTCTAAATTGTGCCCAAAGTGTCAATATTTTGTGTGACCACCATTGTTATCTAGCACTGCTTTAACCCTCCTGGGCATGGAATTCACCAGAGCTGCACAGGTTGCTTCTGGAATCTTCTTCCACCCCTCCACGACGACATCACGGAGCGCACGGATGTTGGACACCTTGCACTCCTCCACCTTCCTCTTGAGGATGCCCCACATGTGCTCAATTGGGTTTAGGTCTGGAGACATACTTGGCCAGTCCATCACCTTAACCTTCAGCTTCTTCAGCAAGGCCGTTGTCATCTTGGAGGTGTGTTTAGGGTCATTATCATGTTGGAAAACTGCCCTACGGCCCAGTTTCCGAAGAGAGGGGATCATGCTCTGCTGCAGGATGTCACAGTATATATTGGAATTCATGTGTCCCTCAATGAAATGCAGCTCCCCAGTGCCGGCAGCACTCATGCAGCCCCAGACCATGATGCTGCCACCACCATGCTTGACTGTAGGCAAAACACATTTGTCTTGGTACTCCTCACCAGGGTGCCGCCACACACGCCGGACACCATCTGACCCAAACAGGTTTATTTTGGTCTCATCAGACCACAGGACATGGTTCCAGTAACTCATGTTCTTGGATTCATTGTCTTCAGCAAACTGTTTGCGGGCTTTCTTATGCATCGGTTTCAGAAGGGGCTTCTGTCTGGGGCGACGGCCATACAAACCGATTTGATGCAGTGTGCGGCGTATGGTCTGGGCACTGACAGGCTGACATCCCACTTCTGCAACCTCTGCAGCAATGCTGGAAGCACTCGCACGTCTATTTTTGGAAACCAACCTCTGGATATGACGCTGAGCACGTGGACTCAACTTCTTTGGTCGACCCTGGCGAGGCCTGTTCCGAGTGGAACCTGTCCTGGAAAACCGCTGTATGATCTTAGCCACTGTGCTGCAACTCATTTTCATGGTGTTGGCAATCTTCTTATAGCCAAGGCCATCTTTGTGAAGCGCAATAATCCTTTTTTTCAGCCGCTCAGAGAGTTCCTTGCCATGAGGTGCCATGTTGTCCAGCATTCAGAGAGAATTGTGCCCAAAACACCAAATTTAACAGCCCTGCTTATCATTTACACCTGAATCCTTGTAACACTAACGAGTCACATGACACCAGGGCGGGAAAACAACATCATTGGGCACAATTAGGACATGTTCACTATGGGGTGTACTCACTTTTGTTAGCCAGCTGTTTAGACATTAACAGCTGTGTACTGAGTAATTTTCAAAGGACAATAAATCTATACTGTTATTCAAGCAGCACACTGACTACTTTAAGTTATATCAAAGTTTCAGTAGGATAATGTTATCCCCTGAAAGGATATAACAGAATATTTGCAAAAATCTAAAGGGTGTACTCACTTTTGAGATATACTGTATGTAATCATTATATATGTTCACATAATACATGTGTGTGTTATTCGTACACATGATGTTGCTGAAGGTCAGGGATAGTTGTACTCAGTAATTATGTGAGCTGAGCAAAGACAGCTCGTGAAACAATGAAGACAGCTTAATGTTATGTTTTGCATAATCACCATTTATAATTGAACATGTTTATTAGTTTGCTGGAGGAAGGAGGGAGTTTGCTTTAGAGAAGAAGACAGAGTGTGCAGCTCCCATGAAATTATAAACAGAAACTATTTTTCACTTTCAAATCTTGGGCTTCATTTTAGGAAAAGTCATCAAGTTGAAAAAAGGTAATTTAGGGTTTTTTCTCCGCTGCTAAACATTGGGGGGTCATTGTTGACCCTGAGACAACATGGTTAATGGAAGAGATGGAAGTCATTAACATCAAAGGTCTGTCTCCAAACAATCTGTCCTCGTCTCTTCAACCACTTAAAGAATCTTTCTGCTTAAATTCTTCGGATCTATGGATCGCAACGTGTCCGTTGGTTAGTACCTAAAACATCTCTGTACGGACATTCTTGGTTCCCAAAGTCTAACCCGACTGACTCCGGCGATCCTCTGTGTGTTCGTGTCGAGCCACCAGGGGAAATGAGCTTTTTGGGTTTTAATGAAATGCCCCGGGAACTATGGGATGGATTGCCATGACATTTTGTACAAACAGTGATCTGCCCCAGAGGATGAATCCTAATCATGTTGGTGACACTTCCTAAATTCTCACTTATCCTGTGAACATCTTAACATACACTGGAAGGATTGCTTTCACACTTCTGAGTGATAATGGACTAAATGAACAGCATGTTGCATGAGAGCCTGTAGATATGAGAAGAAGGAAAGCATATCCTTCATTGGGGTTATCAGTTTATACACGTCCTGTTTCAGCTAATGAATTATTGATGGCAGAAACACTGATCAGCATATGTCTTTTTATCTCTTGTCCCTCCTTACGTCTGTCACTAACTCTCCCTCTCAGCCCATATCTCCTCTCATCCTCCCCTTTTGTATTTTCACTTTCCTCCTCAACACTTTCATCCTTCCCTCCGTGTACTTATTCTGCTCTCATCTCCCTTTATCGTAACTCCTCCGCTCTCCTATTTCCATTTCTCTCTCCTCCCTCTATTCTCTGCTGCTGCTTCCTCTCGTTTCTTCTCCCCCTCTCTGTACCATCAGTGCCCTCTGCTGATTAATGGCAGCTTCACATCTCATTGAAGAGGCTGAGCAGAGGTGCTGTTATAGCTTTCCAGGTGTCTGGTGTTGGAACTGGCAGTGTTGGACGACACCTAAAAAGCAGATCCTCCTTCTTGCAGCTCGTCCAATAAATCTCTGTGGAAAACACACTGTTCCTCGTGTTGTGCGTCACGGTGGAATGAACACAGTGTGTCATTTGGGAAATGCTTTGTACCAAAAATATCTAGAGATCAGGAGATGTGGTTCCCCTTTTTAAAAATTATTTTTACTTTATTATTCATGCATCAATTACAGAAATGTTTCTAATGCATGAACATATCTTTAGAACCCCTTTCCCAAAATTGACATTGATACGTTTCTCTGGTTTCATATTTATTCAATATTAAATCAATAGTTACGTTGCCATCTATGGCGTCATTACTTGCAGTATATACATATTGACTCCAACATGCACCAGCAGGGATCTCAATACATCCTCTAACACATTTAACATCAATCAAACTGTTTCCACTGAATACGACGACGCTCCAAACACCATGAAGTCATATCTCCGTCTGCCTTTGTCTCTAAGTCCTAATTACATATTCAAGAGCAGAAGAAGAAAACAACAGAGCGATAAACACAACAGTCTCACATGTTGCTGCTTTCAGCTCTTATCTTGTTTTGTCGCTTACAAAGAGCAGCGTCTTATTTCACAACTCATCCTGCATGTCCAGAGATCCGGCTCTGCTTAGAAGGAAAACATACATGTGTTACACTTCACTGTGAAACCTCACTGTGAGCGTCGCTCTCTGTCACAGTGGATTAACAGTCGTCTCTGTGTTCAGCAGTGAAACAAGGTGAAAAATTAGTCCCTTGTGTGTCATTTCTCACACATTTCTAATGTTATCAATATGCAGCTACTATGTTGTGAAAGTGAAAGTGAAAGTAAAAAATACGAATACCTGAATGAAACGTAACATTTTGAACACAAACAAAACAACTTGTGTAGAAATAAGTACGTTTAAAACATGACAGACACCAAAGTATAGATCAAAACACCATGAAATAGATTCCCTTCCACTCGTTGACCCCGTGCTGTGAGGCAGCAGTGCAACTGCGTATGTTTGACTTTGTACAAGACACCAGATTAAAGTGGATTAAAGTGGGCCTGTGGAACATGGTCTCACTGTTGTAAACACTTCAGGATCCCATGTCTTGCATTTTACTTTTAGTTGACTCTAAGTGCAGACACAGAGAAAGTCTCGCTCTGCTGCACGCTATTTAATTCATTATCAGTGTGGAGATGCTTTGCATTCATCTGCAGCAGCAGAGGAAAAGCATCCGACATGATCACAGTCATCTTTTGTTTCAATCCCAGTGGAAACATTTACACTGTCCCAGGAGCTCCAAGGTTGCAATATGTTATTTAAACACATCATAACCTGTATGCTGTTTACAGACAGGAAGGAAGGAAGTAGACAAGGAAGGCAGAAAAAGCTCTTGTGTTCATCAGATGATCAAACTATCCTCAGAAGCCTCAGAGACGGGGGGATGCACAGTCTGCCGTGTGTGTGTGTGTGTGTGTGTGTGTGTGTGTGTGTGTGTGTGTGTCAGGAGAGATTTCTGACATTTCTGGAGCAGAGACAGACATTTTGCTCATTAGAGGAAAAGGAAGGTGAGAGATGAGGATGAGGAAATGTGAGAGCGAGGGGGAGGACAGACAGATGGATGGATAGACAGATAGTTATGACAAGAAATAATTACAAAAAATAATAAATAATGAAAGTGAGAGATGAGAGAGAGAGAGAGAGAGGGGATTAAGAGGTCTGCAAACCACAGGACAGAGAGAAGGAAAGTAAGGGAACGATCATTAAGAGGGAAGAGGAAAGGAAACAGGGATGATTAAGGAGATGTAGATCTACTTCCTGGTTACATGTGAGAAAGGTGACAAAATTAGGAGAAATAAGCAATTAGGTCTCTGTCGCTCCTTACATCAAGTAATAACACAATCATTCTGTAAGTGGGAAAATGCTAAGTCTAATAATACTCAATAATTCTATAATTACACTGATTGCAATTCGGTATGATTATGATAATTCTGCCGTTATGAAAGTGCTGCTTTGAAACGGTTCAGGGAAGCAGAGGAAACAGCAGAGAGACTCACAAAGAGCTCCGTTTCCTCTTTCCTCAAAGACGCATTGGTGTATTTTTGGGGGAAGCAGATATGAGTCACGAGATGTTCGTTTGCAAATGCTCCAAAAAAATATCTCTTGAATTAAGCAGCTGCAACAATAAGCCTCCGTCTTTGTAGCGGGAGGGGAGGATCACTGAGACCACGCCGTGACTTTACAACTTCAAACACACTCCAGCACATCCAATGTCTCTGTGTGGACACTTTACTCATTCAGCACTAAGACGCTATGAAAGACTTGTTTGATATTTCAGTTCTAATTTGCTTTCCAAAGCGTCTTTGGGAGGAAGACACTCTTTATTCTGAACTGCTAGTTGGTTGTGAGCACGACCTTATCCAGCCGGGCAGTTTGTATTATTCCTAATGCAGCTTCAGTCTGCCCAACCATTTCAACTTTGTCTTTGTCCTCATTTGTCCTTATTTAATATGACAAATTAAGAAGCAAGCTGGTGAGCAGATTGTATTAAAACTAAAGTAAGAACATGTTTCTCAGTTACCCAAAGCAAGTCCTCGTATTACTCTCTAAATCAGGCGCAGCTTGATAGATAATATAATTACATTCAAATCTACCAGGCTTTTTCTAGTAGCATTAGAATATACTAACCCACGAGACAGAACAACATTTCTAAATCTCAACAAGTTCGAGGCATCTTCCCCTTCCTGAACCGAGCGGGATCATTACTTACAGGTGAAGTCGTCTTGATCCGATTTGCTTCAGACCAAATACAGGAAGTCCTGGCAGACTGTCGTCATGTTATAAGAGTAGCTACTTTAACCCCTTCAGCCCGAGCTAAAACATTTCTAAAATAACATACCCAAAATGAATCAGGAACATCTCGTCAACCAGGTTTATAATAATAATAAGAATACATTTTATTTGGAGGCGCCTTTCAAGACACCCAAGGACACCGCACAAAATACAAGAGGACTTTGGAGAGCAGACAAACAATACCAGAGATCTGGTGGAGACACAGGAAGAAAGCAATAAAGAGAAAAGGGGGGGGGAGGAGGATACAGGATGATTGATACTACAGAGATCGAACAGGTGAGTTTTGAGGTGGGACTTGAATGTTGTAACAGTTTCGGACTGTCGGATGTGTGGAGGGATGGAGTTCCAGAGCTTGGGAGCAGTGCAGCTGAAGGCCCCCATGGTGATGAGGCGTGATGTGGGGATCGTCAGTAGACCAGCTGAGGATGAGCGGAGGGAGCGGAAGGGGGTATACTCCTGAAGGAGGTCACTTAGGTAGGTGGGGGCGAGTTTGTGAAGGGCTTTGTATGTGAGCAGGATGTTTTTGTAGTTTCAGGAGAATGGGGGTGATGTGTTCAGAGGATTTGGTGCGGGTCGTGATCCGGGCAGCGGCGTTTTGGATGATTTGAAGTCGGTTGAGCAGTTTGGTTGGAAGGCCAGAGAGAACAGCATTACAGTAGTCGATCCGTGATGTCACAAAATATGCATATTCTTGGTCTCCTTCGTAAGCTGTGGAATAAGGATCAACTTTAAGTAAACCTCTATCCATAACCATTCCAGAGTAAATGAACACGTTATCCTCACTAAGTATATCATCTAAATTTCAAATATTTGTGCCGCCGATTGAATATCCGGATATTGTGAACTACCTTGTGCTACAAACGTCGTGGGCAACCAACGCACAAATGAAGGCGTACAAGAGCTTAGATGCTTATAATGTCTTGTTTCTGGCTGGGTTGGTAGTCTTCTTACCAAACCACTGAAAGATGACAGGGTGCTCGTCCATGCCCGTGTAGATCACTCTCAAAGAGCTGGAGATACACCGCTCAAGCCGTGGTTTGTGAGTGAGAAGAGCGGCGATGTTATCCTCGCACACTGTGATTGTATGGCTGGATTAAGCGAAGCATGTTCTCACATTGGTGCTTTGCTTTTCACAAGTGAAGTAGGCTCAAGAATAAGCAAAACAAAAACATGCACAGAAGAAAAGAGCAAATGGCATCACATGTAAAGAAAGTGCCTTATTTACCATTCAGCGATATGGAGAAGTAAGGTCTTACAGTGTTCGGGTATATCATAAGCACAAATGTTTAACGTAAATATTGAAAACATAGCTTTAGCATGAGCTCTTACCAGATATAAAGTGGACGCCACACACATGGGTGAATTGTGCTTCTTCTTCTGTTAAATCCTCACGAGTTATGTTGCTAAACCAGCTGACGGCGTTCAGTAGACAGTAACTCATCCCTCTTTTGTGGATCGTTGTTTGTGATGATTGTAGGAAATCTAAAGAAGCGTTTCTCTGGGTCACGAGTAGCGTTATGACCACAAGTATACACTGCGCACAAGGTTGCCATTTTCTTTCAATCTTAGACGTTTAAATACAAAGAAAATTACGAAGCGTTGCAGCAACTCACACGTGAACGGGCGCAGTCTTGTTTGTGTATATCATCCAACATGGCTGATTTACGGGTTGGGACGTGAGCGTGACGTCACATGCACACGATCTATAGCGGACGGCGTGTGTTTCTATTCATGGTTCATACTTGGAAAAAGTGCGGGATTCCAAACATGTTATTGTAGACTGATGAGAAAATGATTCCAGATCTTTTTAACAAAACTTGCTCTTATATTTACGAAGGTTATATTTGTAATAATAATTATAATAATATTTTAGAATAATAATTATAAAATATTATTATTATTAAGTAACCAGATAAACCAATAAAGAGCTTGTTATGCGACCCGATGGTAGTCCCTTGATCAGGTAAAATTACCTAAACACACAACCAAGTGTGTGAAGCAGTGACCTTCAGTAACCCCCCGTCACAGCAGCGTCCTCTGCCTCTGCCGTTAACCTCTGCCACACAACCAGCGACGAGCTCAACGAGTCGTGACGGGAGATGAAGGCGAGTCTGACCCCGAGGACACAAACTGTTTTAACTTCAGTTTATTACAGACTCACGGAGGTGAACGCTCTCACACCACATCAGCTTAATAAACGGATGCCTCCCCTGTCTGAGGTCAGCCGTGCGAACACGTTCTCCTCCCGTCATGGCTTATTATGGATGAGGCTGTTAACACTGGAAAAGCCTTGTTTGCTTCGGCCCCACGGGGCTTTGTCGAGCTGATTCATTCTGTGTTGCTCAGATGGCAGCGTCGGTTAAATGGCTGAAATGTAAAGTTCAAGGAGTCACACAGGAACATAGTGAGGAGGTGATCTAACATCTGAGACATCACTTTACCAGAGCACTTAAATATGATTCTGTTCTCATCTCTTGACTATATTTTCTGCATATTTTATCTCCATTTCTGCCGTATTTTGAGCATTATTTTGCAATATTTTAGGCTATATTGTGCACTGATCTTTAGCAGCCATCTCATCTTGTAAGCTGTATTTCATTACATTTTATTTTCTATGAAATTGGTAGAATTTATAGGCAGAAGACACCCACGAAGGCAACACTAGCATGTGTGTCTGCCCTGCAGAGGAACTATTATATGTTTAATATGTATTTTATTACAAGTAAATAAATGACTAACTGACATCGTGACCTACAGAGTATTTGCAAATAAACTAGCACATCACACAAACAGTCATATAAAGCATGCCACTGGAGATATAGCCTTCCTTGATTTAAATGATTTTGCTAAATAGCTCTTCTTACGCCAGATTTATCCCAGTTAAAAGTAATTTCCAGAATCAAGCCAGCTCCCCTCACATCTGTCCCATATTTATCAAACTGCACATTTCTAGTTCAGTTGCACAGTACAGCAGAGACACCCAGCGAAAAAAAAGCAAACGCACTGATGAAAGGGATGGAAAGAAAAAGAGCCAAAGAAAAACTACGAAACCTCCAACAGTATTAGTTTCCTCCCTCATATCTCTAATTATCTGCTTCATTATTCTATTACATGTGAAACTATCAATGTTCAAGTAGCACATTTATTCACACGGTCTAACAAAATGTGCACAAGAATGAGCATCACTTAGTAGCATGTTAGCAGTAGCATGTTAGCAGTAGCATGTTAGCAGTAGCATGTTAGCAGTAGCATGTTGTGCAGCGAGATTTACTGTGCATCTCGGTACATTTAACGTTCCCCACATGCACATGCACATGCATGCACACGTACTTCACATAGTAATTAAAGTTCAACATAAGTAAATAGAGTTGGCATATCATATCAATAAATACAAGCTGCTATTGCACTTATAGTCCCAAATTCCCTTATTTATTACTTTGTAATTAAGTCTATGACCCTACTTTACTTTTGATTCGCTCAGTAAACATTTATGGTCTCAATCCGTAGTTTCAGCAAGATGTTCATTTTGTTTAGAGGAACATTGTTTGTACTTTGTCCTTGTGTCATGTCTGCTGTGTTTACATCCAGACTGTAGGCTGACTGCCAGTAACAGAAGACATTGTCATTAAGCTTCTGAGCATAAAGTTATATGACTTCAAAACATGAAAGTCATTCATATTTCAAGAAACAACTGAATATAAAGAAGCTTATCTTGCTTTCAAGTTTAATGTCAATACGTCGTATAGTTTAGGGAAAGTAATTAGTAATTAGTCATTTATGACTAACAAAAGAAAAATGCAGTTCATGTTGCAGATTATGTATTTTCAATGGAAGTCTTGGTTTGGCTTTTTCTAGTTCCCAAAATATTCCTAAAGGTTGACTAATAATATGTATTTGGATCACACTCAGTTAGAGCTGAGCTCCATAACAGACACCCACACATTCTTTACTCATTTTTAACTAAAAGTGATAAAAGCTATTTAGTGAAATGTACGGTAAAAGGGATCAAGACAGGATTACCTATTTAAAAAAAAAAAGAATCAAGAGATAAAAAAAGACTAAATAAACTGTTAATTACAAGTCTTTATAATCTGATCTCCATCTAAAATTGTGCACTATAGCTGTTATGTGAATAAATCCTGATTTAATCCTTTTTCTTTCCTTTAAAAGATCAAAATAATGAGCCCCATGTTTCTTACCCAGCATGCTCCATCAAGTGTGGCATGACTCTCGTGTGTGTTTAATTAAGTCGAGCAGAACTCACTAGGAATTATTTTGTGTGTGTGTGTGTGTGTGTGTGTGTGTGTGTGTGTGTGTGTGTGTGTGTGTGTGTGTGTGTGTGTGTGCTCATTTGCGGGATCCTTATTAACTGTGGCAGGACTTTTCCAGCATGCATGCACATATTTGTGCGTGTCTGTTATGCATGTGGACAAGCAGGGCTGTGCTGCTGTGCACATTTTTAATAAATAAATAAAAAAACAACACTAAGCAAATCAGCAAAAGAAAGAAAGGAGGACACGGAAAATGAAATGTTAAGAGGGCAGAAAGGAAGCAAAGAGAAAGATAAGAGGAGGGAAATGAAACTGACAACGCACATCTGCTAAAGCTGCATGCGTAATGCTCATGTTTGTTTTCTGTGCTCGCTTTTATATTAGCAGAGAGTTGCAAATTGTTGAAATATATATAAAATATTACAGGTATTGATTTGATTGTCTTGAAAGCGAGGTTCGGAAAAAGTAAAAGGAGAAGATAAGGACAGGCCTGAAATTAAAATCAAAACTCCAGCAAAGTAAAATTATTCAAATTATTCATGTATACTTGCCATTGCCGGCGAGAAGATGAGAAACACTTCGGCTCCGCTGCAGACAGAGCAGTCGTCTCGTCGCACCTTTAAGTCAGCACATCTTTAATGCATTATTCACAGTGCAAATCTTATATAAAGAAAGCTTATTTAAAACAGGGACACTTTGGATTCACTGCAGCAGCCACTGTAGAGGTCTAATGATATACGTTGCGTCCATTCTCCTGCAGGGAAATAACAGTTTTAATTCCTCTGAAATATCCACCATTTGTTATTATTTCATCCGTTTTGAAAAGCTTGAGGTGACTAGAAGAAAGACAGACGATAGAGAGAATGACTTAACCCCTTAATCACAGACGTGTTAAACAACGAGCTGCGACTGGAGTTAGAAGCTGGTAGAGCTGAACCTTTCAGATGTTACTGCAGCTGTTCGATGAGACGCCGTGTGTTCTTCAGAGCCTCCACGGGATGATGTGGACTAAGTCGTGTTACTAAGTCCGTCCATCAACGTCAATGTGACGTTCAATACATCTACATGTTGACTCACGGGGAGTCACAACACGTTCATAAAGTCCGGAAGGAAGAAAGAAAGAAATACATTTGCATGTCGATAGTTTTCCAAGATAAAAAGTCAGGTGATGTTTTAGATTTCTCCTGCTTTTAAAGATGCCACAAGTTAAATTAAATTAAGAAGTAAAATAATGATTTTCTTTACAAGAATTCAGAGCTGCATGAACAAGTGTATATTTTTACCTGACAAGGACGCAGGATAATAAGTTTGGGACGTAGTGAAAGAACACCAAATGTTTTAATAGAATATATAGTTTATGATGTATTGCTGCAGAAAATCTCAGGAATACCATTTTATTCCATCAGGGACGCACGGCTGTGAGACACGAGACATGTTGAGCTACATCTGTGTGTGTCAACAAGAGGCTGCCCAATTAGATTATAAATTCATGCCCACCTGTCCAATTAGATTACAGCAGGGGTTCTTGATCGTCCAATAGAATTAAACTCCTGACTGACTGAGTGGCTGTGCAGGAAGTTGTCAGGAGCCGGGATCTGTCAGCATAAATTAGTCCTGTGTGTGTGTGTGTGTGTGTGTGTGTGTGTGTGTGTGTGTGTGTGTGTGTGTGTGTGTGTGTGTGTGTGTGTATGGTGGACACTTAGCTCCTGTCCGCTGCCATTCGATTTAATCAACTTGACTTACCATGTGGGACAGAGTTAATCACCCTGACCTGACCAACCGTCCCCAGCCGTGGGTGCATTCGATTTGAGTTTATCACGCTTAATAAGGTAGGGAGAGTTCTGAAAGAGATAGAGAAAGAGAGAGAGAGAGAGAGCGAGAGAGAGAGAGAGAGAGAGAGAGACAGAGAGAGCGCAAGTGAGAGGGAGAGAATGAGTGAGAGAGACGCAGAGAGAGAGAGAGATGGAGAGAGAAAGAGACGCAAAGAGAGGAAGAGAGCAAGAGCAAGAGCGAGAGCTAGTGAGAGAGAGTGCGAGAGAGAGAAGCGAGAGAGAGAGAGACGCAAAGAGAGGAAGAGAGCAAGAGCGAGACCGAGTGAGAGAGAGTGCGAGAGAGAGCGAGAGAGGGAGAGAGAAACGCAGAGAGAGGGCGGGAGAGAGAGAGAGAGAGAGAGAGAGAGAGAGAAACGCAGAGAGAGAGACGCAGAGAGAGGGAGAGAGCGAGAGGGAGAGCGAGTGAGAGAAACGCAGAGAGAGAGAGAGAGAGAGAGAGAGAGAGAGAGAGAGAGAGACGCAGAGAGAGGGAGAGAACGAGAGGGAGAGTGAGTGAGAGAGAGAGAGAGAGAGAGAGAGAGAGAGAGAGAGAGAGAGAGAGAGAGAGAGAGAGAGAGAGATGATATCAAGGGTATGAAACAGCTTCCAGACTGTATTGTGCAGAATAAACAGGGAAGTCTGGAGAATGTTCTTCTGGGTTGAGTGAGCAAAGGGGAAATAAAAGGCAGAGCCTCCACATCATCAGATCTCGTCTCCTGAATCAGGTCATGACTCACTGCGCGGCAGAGCACGATGGCTTCAGCACTTGTTCACCATCGAAAGGTCAAAGGAGTCAACTCACAAGTCCATTGGCTCCAGAAAGTTCAAAGCATGTTTGCATCCCTGTAAAGGCTAAAAGGTAATCAGGTGAAGGGGAATGTCACGTCAATGTACAGCTCTGGGTCACATTGACCGAGGTTTGTAACTGAAAAACAAGCGTTTGCTCTCAGCGTCGCCTTCTATAGTTATTATGTTCACGTTGGACACATGATTTTCCAATACATGGAACATTAATGCGTGGAGAGTTTTGACTTACTGCTTCACAACTGTGATGTTTGAATGGATGCTGGAAATAGACGACTTTCTCCAAAGTAAGTTGTTGTTTCTGGTGATTTGTTGTTGATGCATCTACTGTATCAATACTGTGTTGGATGTTTGGATTACAGCTAGAAGAGAACCTTGTTCAAGTCCTTGTGATGGTTTGAAAAACGCTCCTTGAAAGACATGTTGGCGAAATGATTCATTCTGAACTTCATAACTGTGTATTTTTCTCTGTATTTAAACCTTTTTTTTTAACTGTAGAGTTCTAGAAATTGTTTTGGCAAATACCAGTTTTGAGTCAACAACTCCACCTTTAACTTGAGTACGTTGAAGACGTATAGTTGGGTCGATCAACTTTAACAGACATTTATTGCCATCTTGTGTGAACCATGTTCCTGCACATGTGAGAAGTAAACTTTAACAACATTTACGACAGAGAGAGAATGAGAGAAACATCAAACTACTCATTTCTAGCGTGCACTTTGAGGTCACGATCTCTTCTAGCAGATGAGAGAGAAAAGCAGCATCAGGAGACACTTCCAGCAGACTTCCTCATCCTTTCTCTCGGAGGGCAACTCCCTTCAGATGCTTCAGTGTTGACACAGGAACACATGAAAAGACCTTTTCCCTCAGATGGGGAGAATTTGTTTTATCTCTTGGTGACGGCACCTCTGCGACCAGCTGCAAGTTACAGATTTCAGTTGAAATCCACTGGCTTTAATTGAAAAGAATTGAGGAAATTAGCGAGCGGAATTGAAAACAACAACTTCTGCTAGCGGCACACTGTAGACTAAATGAATGTATTGCATCACACAGGAGCCTAATGCAATATCCCTGCAACAAACACGAACTCTGTGAAGAATGTAATGGTTATGTTAACACAGAGTAAGTAGAGGTAATGATTCATCATTGTCGCAATTGTTCAGCAATTTAGCTGCAAATCATGATTTAAGGGAAACAACTGAACATCTTTACACTGTAATGCAAAAGAGTTGTAAGACATTTGTGTTATTTAGGCCAACTGGTAGAATACAAAATATCGGCCCGAGGTGGAGCTGAGGTGATCCCACCTGTCACTCAAAGTGGCCACGCCCTAATAATGCATACATTTTAAGCTTTAATATAATTCAAACGGGTGAGTTTATAGAAATGCACCTCCCTGCACGGTTGTCGAAGATATTAGCCATAGAGGACAACAACTGTTTCTTTGGTCTTTGGGGATCGACTTCCTGCTTTCCACCCTCAAGTGGCCATTCAAGGAACTGCAACTGTTGACTAGTCCGCGCAGGTTTAAGTTCTTAGCACTTGAGGTTGCCGTTTGATGACCTGTCATGACCTGTACATCCACACTCAGGGCAGGTGATGACACCCACCAACATTACATTCCCCCAGCTTCATACAGTAGGTCCTGCGTCATAGAATCACGTATAAACACGCCACCATACGGGGAAGAAGAAAACCAAAGTGTAACCCTCGGTCAACAACATTCCTCTTATCAGATCAGTATCTTTATCTTTAACCTCCGGATGCCCAGAGCCTGAAGTGTGAAGGCCTCTCAAAATACCAAACTATGACAATGCACACATAATATTACTTCATGTCTAAAAAACAAACGTCTGGCACACACGCGCCTAAGGACAGTGAGGGTTGGAGAAATGTGTCATTGTAGGAGAGTGATGACGCAGAACGACAACAAGGTCTCACAGGATTCTGTGGAATCAGTAAAAACTTTTGAGTGATTTTGTCTGGTGGACTGATAATAATATTTAATTCTTCCACCTGAGGAGGATTGTGTGAGAACTGAACAAAGTGGACTAAGCATGAACACAATGTTAATTGATAATAAAGATAATTCTCCGATTTTGGCAAGTTAACAACCTGAGAGAAGATTAAGTTTCAAAACTTTAATCAGACAAACTAGAACACTTATTGTTATGAAACTGTGTTGTTCCAATCATATAGAGCAGGGGATTCAACTAACATTCTAAGAGGTCCAGTTAGAGATAATTTCCTCAAGCAAAGGTCCGGAGCATCATAACGTCCAATAGCGTTATGAATTAGTGTGATATATATTGAAGTAGCCTCGTAGCTGTATCAACGTCTGCACATCATCAACAACTGACATCACATAAAGAAAGTACAAATGGCTCAGGATCCTGCTGGATGGATCATATTGGGCTCTGAAACTGCTTATTCTCTGTGACCTCAGTTCAGATTTGAGACGGCATGTTTGCATAAAAACTGAGTTTCCTGAACTGCTAAAGCAGTGCCGTAACACGAGAAAAGGTGCGGCGGTTAAAATAGAAGTGCCCCGTCAAAATTGAAAATCCGTTATTAATTTATTGATTATAGGTCCGGGTCCGTGTAGGTCGGCGTCTGGGTCCACCTGTTCGTGACCTATGATACAAACTCTACAGGGTATACAGTGTCATCCATTATTTAGTGATCACAGTGAAAGTGACAACATTAAACGCATAACGTTGGCGAAAGCAGAATGTATTACCTCAGGTACATTGTTTAGCATCTCTAAAATGTGGAGGATGTATACTGTAAAGCTGTTACCAGCCCAAGATATATATATATATATATATATATATATATATATATATATATATATATATATATATATATATATACATATATATATATATATACTTTCAACACTTTTTTATATATTGCACATCATTCTTCAATGTGTCACTGGTGCGCAATGGTGGATATCAAATCACAAACTTCTGTGTTTTTTTACATTTGTGTTCTCCTTACCTCAGATATTTCACCGTTGACACATGAAGACATGAAAAGATTTATTTCCCGAGACAGAAACTTATGAAACTTCTCTCCGTGACAGTTCTGGTAGCCGAGTGCGACAGTGCCTCCACAAACAGAAGTCTGGTGACTATCTTTGTTTTTTCACCTTTATGTTATGCAGGTTATGTTTGTGGAAAACACAACAGATTCACATGCCAGGAAGCTGCCTGGTGCAAGTGCAGCCTTCCACTGCATGACAGCTGTTCACTGTTTGTTCCAGGCGATGTACACGCTTGTGAATTATGATATAGAGACATATTGTTCTCCTGCTGTGGTGGACTGGCACCGCTTTCCCTGCAAAGATGAGTTGTGACCTCAAGACTCTGATTGGTGCATTGATATTTTATACCACATAACGCCTCGGGATCTATAATGCTATTGTCTAATACATAAATATACCACATGCTTGGACATTGATGTGATTAAAACAGATTTGTCTGAATATTCAAACTGTATATGTGCAGATATTTAGGGCTAAACCAACGTTCTAGTCTTTTTAGTTTTGCATGTAGTGTTTGCTGTGTTTGAATGCAAATATCATTAAATTATGGGCAATTACTGCGTTAATGAAAGTGTACAGGGTTGCAGACTGTACAAAATGAAATAAAATCTACATTGAATTCTCCCAAAGCTCTCAGCAGAGTCTTTAAGCGCTTGCTGATGGTGCATAGTTCTAAGCCCTTGTGAACTCAGCAGGAGTTGTGGAGTCTGTACATCAGGGTTTAGCCTCTCTCTGTGTGTGTGTGTGTGTGTGTGTGTGTGTGTGTGTGTGTGTGTGTGTGTGTGTGTGTGTGTGTGTGTGTGTGTGTGTGTGTGTGTGTGTGTGTGTGTGTGGACTTGCAACCTCTTGAACCATGCCTTCTGCCCAGTACATTGTGAGATATTTAGGTTCCACCCCCTGTGACCTGAAGTGGGACTGAGGCAGTACTGGGTTAGCAGTCCCTGTCCGTGGTGCTGAAGTTCAGTATTTATCCCAGTTGGTCTTATCTGTCTTTGTTTGTTTGTTTATTTAAATTCCGACTGGCTCAGGAGGTGGAGTTGGTCGGACGGTCGTTGGTTCGATCCCCAGTCCTGCAGTCAGCATGTCCAAGTGTCCTCGGGCAAGATACTGAACCTAAAATTGCGCCCAATGGCCAACGGTGTGTGTGAGTGTGTGTGAATGTTTATCACTACTGACGAGCTGATGTGCACCTTGTATGGAGCCTCTGACTCTGTAAATGGGTGAATGCTGACATGTGTTGTAAAGTGCTTTGAGTGATCGTAAAGATTAGAAAAAGCGCTTTATAAAAGCAGCTTATTTGTGCAGAGTTTGTTGGTAAGAGATTGGCGATCTCCCCATGTTTGTAGGGTTTGTTCATATGTTCTGGATTCCCAAGTTTACTTCCACAAACGAAGGATTCTTTATTTCATTTTACTACTTTTCTAGCGTATTGAACCTCTTTGACTCTGAAGTAAAAAAGACAGACCCATTGTTTAGACAAGCTGCTTACTGACGACAACAGAGACAACATTGTTTCTGACACCAGAGCTCAAGTCGGTCAAATAGTCTTAAAAGTGTTATTTTATTTATGAAGGACAAGAGCAAGGCACTTTTGACTTGCATGTGACATGTGTCATACATTCCTCCCACATGCTCAATTTGATCATTTTTATGAAGTAGTTTGAACTACTTTTTCCAAACAGCGTTATTTAACCAAACTAGATTCCTCCTTAGTTTTGCTGCAGTTCAACGTCTAGTGAGAAATAAGTGGTAGCTTGGAGAAGTCCACTATGTGTGACCTGTGTGTGACATGTACTTACTTAAAGTTATCTTCACCAGAACAAGGTGATCCCGAGCATGAATCCCAAAATGTCCTCAAAACAAGTATTCACCACAGTGATCTAGAAACTTTCCAGCATCTGAAATGTAACACTTGGAGGTTAAACAGCTGACGCATAGCTTAAAAGCGTTCATTATGGCTGAACAATGTGGGGCTTGAGGGTGTGTATTAGAAGTGTTTCCTGTACAGCTAAACAGCCTGTGCACAACGTGCTGCTCCATCAAACATATTACTTGCTGCATCTGTTTTTGTAGTTGATAACTTTAGTCCTGCAATATTGACCCATGCAAGATGACTCTCTGCCGTTTGCTCAATATATTCTGAGACACGCTCCAGCCAGACTCTGGAATCATTTGGTATGTATGGATGGGACGAATGTGTGTGTTGAGGGAAAAAGTATTTTTTTGGTTTCATGTCACTTCAAGCGACATTGGTCACCTTATGATTACCAACCAACAGGGGAGCCAAGAAATAAGTCATGATCTGGTGGGTTTCAGTGTTGGAAGCTTTCATCTTTTGGCTACACTTTCAATGGCCTTAAACACACACATACACACACACACACTGACACACACACACAGACCTGCTACACATACACATGCAGGCCCACAAGACACAGACTCTGAAGAAGAAGAAGAAGAAAAAAACTAGGGCATCAAAAGTCCTGAAGGCTTTGAGCTATACTTTTTTTTTTTGCATAATCAGGATAGAAACAGAGAGGGAGATGGGAAGAGAGAGAGAGAGAATCCTGTAATTAAATTAGTGCATAAAGAAAACGAGGAGGAGAACATGTGAAAACACGAATATCAGCTCTGTCAGAACAGAATCCGACTGGAAGCATCAGACTGATTAAAGTCGATTATAGAGACAGCTTTTTAATTCCTGTGTTCTTCTGATGAGTGATAAAGCACACACACACACACACACACACACACACACACACACACACACACACACACACACACACACACACACACACACACACACACTAGGAGTCTACAGTTCAGCTGGTGTCATCAGGGTGGGGGTCCCTTTGAGAGAGCAAACAGAGAGAGAGGAGGAGGGTGACAGAGAGAGAGAGGGAGAGAGGGAGAGAGGGGTGCATGCAGACATAAGTTCTGCCTCTTCCTCCTCCTCTGCTCTTCCATGAGGAGAGATTTACCCATCCATTCTGGAACCGGTGTGGGGGAAAATGCTTTTTCTTCAGGCTATATTGAAAAGAAGGCTTCTGCAGAAAGGTAAAGAAAAAAGACAAACACTGTATTATTGGACTCATTAGTTGACTACTTTGCGCTTATTGCTGCAACTCGAAGCTCCCAAACCGCTCCAGGCTACTTTCCCTCTGCATGTCTGCAGCCATCCATCATCGTTGGATTGATTCCTCTTGTTCTTGATGCTTTTGCTGCGGGCTGCAGCCAGCTGAATATTCCCCCAGCGGGCATGCATGTTTTACTTTATAGTGACGGGCAGCGCAGGATGTGTGTCGCCAGTCATCACAGACAGGAGCGATACTGTAACGCGTGTGTTTCTATCTGAGAGGGCGATCTTCACCCTGGTGGATTCAGGATAATGTCAGGATAATGTCATCATCTCCTAAAACAGTTTTAGTCAGCTATCCCACCGCAACCTCCTCCTTCACCCCCACACATACATTCACAAGTCTTCATTTGTTTGCGTGCCTTTATTTATCCGACACATCACTATCTAGTCCAATAATATGTCGATTATTCTAATAACTTGGAGTGTCTGCATTCAATAATATAGTTTGTAGTGATATTTCTGCGCTGAATGCTCTTTTTTAATCATGTTAAAAGCGTTTTGCGGAGATTTTTTCGCTTCTTTATCGCGAGTTACGGTGACATTATGGACTTTATGGAATTGATTGCATACTACAGTAACATCAGATTATTCCTTTATTGGGTACTTTTGTCCTCAAAAGTAACTAAATTACGAAATAGTGATTTAATCATGTGTTTCATATCGCATCTATATTTTTAAATATGGTTATAACCCGATATGTCGAGGAAATTTTGGAGTTTTTAAAGTGGCCTTAGAGGTTTTATTGAGTTTATTTCCCCTCCTACAATATCTCTTGCATATATTCACCCATAGTGTTTTTATGATCTCTGCAGCTCATTTCACCGCGTGCATGTGGCGCTCTTCCTCTGCCAGTGTTTGTAGAAGAGAGATGTGCGGTTATTTTTTTCCTTCTCTTCTGCTGATTTATTTATGAATTTGGGGATCTGATACTTTGAAGTGATGCCTGGAGACGCAGTGGAAAAGTAGGCAAATGGGGACAAAACGCCGCCTATCGCCTGTCAGTGCGCACTGCAGCTCGCTGTGGGATTACTATCATAATAACAACAGTTTGATTACACGCAGAGCAAGCACGAGTTCCGATCGCATTTCACTTCATCCATCTGTTAATATTAGGGAGATGTTTGTCACAGTTCCACCAGATCAGCATGTTTCAAAAGTCTCATTTATCTAAATAAACCAGAGTAATTTGTGACAGCTGAAGATAATCTGATATCCTGCACAATTACTGTATCTGCAGTTCATCACAAACAATGAATGGAACCCCACAGATAAGGATTTCAGAGTGTGAACACATTAACATCGGAGCGTTTCACACTTAAAGGATGTGTGTGGTAATGAGGACTCACTCTGGATTACGCTCTCTTGTAGATTGACGGGAGGAGAAGGAGCTTCACTGAAGATCAGTGACATTATAGTAATAAATGTCAAAGTTCACAGTCACATGGCCATGACAGCACGAGGAGAGTTTATCTCCTGAGCCTCACAAGAAGTCTGCAGACTTTCTGGGTTAGGTGTTGTAGTTCCATAAAACATAACTCTCATGACCTATGGATTTTAATATACATTCAAATAGCTATTACGGCCCGATAACTGCCAAAAGCTTTATTTTTATTTTAAATAAACACAGGATGTTTCTGTTTTGTAAACTGACTGACTGTGTTGGTTCCCAGTTTGCTATTTTACTATTTTCTACAGAACTTAGATTCTGAAAAATACTTGAAACAAGTGAAAGAATGTGAATCCAAAACAAAATCAAGATTTCTATCCTCACCTAGTATAAGATCTAAATTGCAAAGACAATATGTCACGGACCACGGAACGAAAAAACATATGATCCAAAATACATGACTCAAACAGCGACGTTCAAACAAAAATATCTTTTAATCCAAAATATCATTAACCATAACCATACACTTGACTAGATCAACAAGACGAACTGGCACAAGACGAGGGGAGACAGGACTATAGACGGAATCGGAGTTCCGGGCTTCCGGTGGAATCGCAATGCATGCTGGGGTGGCAAGACTAGAAAAGTGAGCACCAACTCTACAAGGGCCGCCATATTGGATTTCTTCTCTACGTGTTTACATTGTATTTAGCTTATTCTTCAAGCGTGTTGTAAACAAACCTACTGCTCTACAATGAGTTCTGAACTCCTTTCTTATGATGAGGCTCAGATGTGGAAAGTCGAAGCTTTGAAAGTATTTTTAATTTAAAGGTTTCAGGAACAAAACTCGAGTTTATTGCCAGGGTGTTTGCTGCATCAGAGACGAGCATTGAGGAGCAACCAACAGCTAACGAAAGACTTTCAATCACAGAAAAAGCAAAGACTAAGCTTTTGGTTATGCCGAGTGGCGTTTCAGTGCCTGATCCCTTGACATTGCAGGATGGCCGGGTCAATGAAAACAACAGCATGACTTCTTGGCCGCCGATGTACCTCAGCGATATAACATTATGTTTAATGTCTGACCACCCAGGGAACCATGTCGAGTTTCATAAACGAACTTTGAACGAATACAAAGAAGGCAAAGCATTTAGACTGTTTGACTCTGGCTGGTTGAAACAAATATCTTTCAATCCTCTCGCAGATTCTGAGTTTTGCTTTTTGAAAGCTAAATGTTCTCATTCAATGAAAGTTTCCCAAACGCCACATTCGGCATGGATCTGCGCAGTCAAGAAAACTGAAGATATCATAAGTGCTTATTGCAGTTGTGTTGCAGGGTAAGCTATTACAAATATATACCTAACTTGTGTTTGTTAATTATTATAAAACTCAATATATAGAAAGTACATTTGTCAATATATAAATCAAGTAGATAGACTACATACCCCAGGTCGAGTTCAGGATCAGGGAATTCATTTGTTGGCTTTCCTTGCATGAAATGAAGATTTCTTGGGCTCCCAAGACTTCCCATTGTAATCCTGTCTCTTTACAGCTTTGGTCCATGCTAGCCTTCTATCTTCGTTCTTTAGTGCTGTTGGAAGTGGAAATAGTTCGAACGGGGGCTTGCAGTCGCAATTTTTGCAATCGTGAAGCTCACAATGAGATTCTGCCCATTTATTTATCTTTCTCCCACTGTTTGAACATCCTTTAACCGCACAATGTGTCCAAATCCCAGAACTAGAAGAACGATGATTACACAATAAAAACTAGCCAAATACAATGTAAACACGTAGAGGAGAAATCCAATTTCAATAGAGAAGGATTCCACCGGAAGCCCGAAACTCCGATTCCGTCTATCTATACATGAAGTAAGGGGTCACAGGTGGCAACAATCAGGGGCGGGGCAGACGATCACAGAAGTGGGAAAACACACAAGGCAGGAAGTTAAGTGACCTGGAACAAAAGGGAAAAGTGAGTTTCAAAACAAAACAGGAAGTGCAAGACGACACTAGACAAGCGTGACGGTAACTTAACATAACGTGACCTGAGAGACATTAAACACTGAACATGAACTATAACATAAATACATAACGTTAAATAATCTGATGAGACATGACACAATATCACCATTATATTTAAGATCCTGTTCATAATGATGCATCTGAATGTGTTATCCTACTCTTCACTACAACTGGGAATGTACACGTGAATGAAAATACACATAAATGCTCCATTTATGACACAATTTATTAATTTATTCTTCATGTTTTGGCCACATTAACTGTTCACATGTTGAATTAAAGTGTTTACTTCAAAACACTAAGTAAGACATGTTAATTGACACAACTAATATTGTCTTGCACAGGCAGATAAATGCAGAATGCAAAGACTGTAGTGTCTCAAACAGACACATATAATGATTTAAGGTTTGCTGATGTGAGAGCTGTGATACAGACCAGGAGGCCATCAAGCCAAAGCTAGAAGAAGCTGTTTCTGCCAATAACTAGAACATAAACGTACGTCAGCGTGACGGCGAAATGTAAAGTTTGACCGCTTTGTTCGAAAGCTCGAAACTTTCCAGCGTTTCCAGCGACACCAAACGAGTTATTGTAGAGTGACGAGAAGATGATCCGGGTTCTTTTAAACACAACTTGCTCCTTTATTAACGGAGGTTACATTAGTACGACTTTATTATGGAAATACTTTGAGTTACAGTTGGTTTGTTGTTGCTTGTTCAACGTCTATTAAGTAAGTTCCCTTGTTGACACAATGAACTTCAACACATTTTCCGATGCAGCTCCGAGTAAGAAATGTTCCTTTGTTCAGAGAACATCAAGTCCTTTCACTCAATCTGCAAAAGCCGCGTTCAGTCCACACTGCAGCGCTGCTTTGTATTGCTGGAGGGGTTACAGGTTGCCTGTGATTTTATTCTCCACCAAGTCAAAGTCTCTCTGAAGCTTAATAATTCCAAGACCTGCAGGTTTGCCTGTGAAGTCACATCAAACCTATTACATATTGAACCTCAGGGAACCACTCGGCATCGGTGTCTTTGAAACAAAACTGCGTGTCTTCTCTCCAGGCAGCTGATGGTTGTTCTGCAGATTAGCTGAGCGTCCAGAGAGAACAGTGTCGCTGCAGCGCCGCATGCTCCGCCTCCCTTTTCACAGGGTGTCTGCGAGTCGAAACACGACGTGTTTCATCTAATTTCATACATGGGTGTGTATCGCTATCATCATCCCTCCTGAGCTGCAGTGGAGAGTTTTATCGTCTCGGACCGGCCCCCCCGGGGGAACGGGTTTGTGGAAGGCGATCCTTCACGCACTTTCAGCTTCGCTGGGTGAATTAGCGATAGAATACTTTTGATAAAAGTGTGTAAACTTCTTCTGAAGATACTTTCCGATCTGACAGAAACATATTAAAGAGGAAACACTGCACACTTTAACTTTAACTGTAACTTTGTGGAGATTTTCAACCTTTTTCAAAGCCTGCTGAAAAACCCCAGACTGCACTCTGGTCAGTTTCACATATGACATTTAAGAAAGATTGCAAATGTGAAGAAAATGTTACGTTTAATTTGCCAGTCTGAGATCCCTCTGTGCAGTTAGGATGTGGTTTATTCATTTCACCGACGATGCCCAGTTTTGCGTTAGTCTGCAGAAACGCGTTGGCGTCACTGCCAAGATGGCGACTTTGAGATGGTTCTTCAGAAAGCTCCAGGTGACGTCACGCCGACTACGTCCTTACTGTCATTCATGCATCGCTTTAGTTCTACAGTAGAATCTACGTAAATAAGGGAGTTTCTCTACAGTAAAGAATACGAGATGAAAGTGTGGCTGAGATGTAGACTTGAGCTGAAACTGTTTGTCGAGTGTCCAACCGGCTTTTTGTACGTGAATCCTCCTGAAGATGAAACTTTTCCTTCATCACATCTTTCACTGACATTTTAGCTTCTCACCGTCGATCGACACTTATTCTCCTTCATCAAAGTAATAACCTCCATCACATGTTCCTGTGTGGGACACAGAACTCACCATGAATTAACCTGATTGTATGTTATATATTCTATATTATAAAGATATTATCCAAATCTGAATCTGTGGCTGACCTTCTCGCTCTCTCTTTCGTCTCATTATTTCCTCATCTACCTCTCTGCATTCCCCGTGTTCCCCCTCTCTTCCTGTCTGCCCCTTTTCCTTTTCCTCCATCGCTCCTCTCAGCAATGCAGATGTGCTTTCTTTGATTTTGTCACCAGAGATTAATTAGCACTTTATTATGAGTCCTATTTATACCTCCAGCCAAGAGAGGGAAGAGAGTGAGAGGGATGAGGGAGAGGAGGAGAAGTGGGAGACTGATAAACAGAGGCAGAAATGGAGACGGGGAAAGACGTGAGAAAGAGGGAATAGTGCAAAAACAGAAAGAAGCGGGACAAAGGTGAAAGAGGAAAGGAAGGAAGAGGAAATATGAGAAACATGTAGCATAAAAATAGAGGCGGGGAGGAGAAAAGAAAAGGGCTGACAACATAGTCAACAGATATAAAGAAAAAGACAGGAAGCGATGAAAGGTCATTCGTCACACGTAGGATGTGAACCCAGTCTGTGGCGTCCCAGTCCTAAATGAAATCCTGCTTGAAGAAGACAAAGCAAAGAGTCCAGGCAGTTAGTAAATATAATTGGGAAAATAATTAGAAGTATGGATACGCAAGGTGGTCGTAAGATAAACCAAATGCAACAAACTAAATGCTGTCGATCTTCCTGCAAGGACAGTCTTCGCAGAGAGGTGGAACGTGCAGAGAGAGAGTGAGAGATGAAGGATGAGGAGTGAGAGAATTTAAGATGTAGGTAAACTCAGGGAGGAAGGGAGGGTGAGTAATGGAGGGCGACAGAGATGAGGGACAAGGAGAGACGTCGCAGGAGAGTGACAGAACAGAAGGATGAAGAGAGTACGTCTGCCGGAGGGACGATGGAGAGATGGAGAGCGATGATGTTAGATGTTAAAATTATATTAGACTACAGAGGGAATATGCTGAAGTGACCACAATCTGGAAAAATACGGAATGTTAAGGATGAAACTGGAAAACGAGCACGTTCCTGTCAGATTTCAACTCGCTGTGACTCAAAACTCGTTCCACATGCAAATCCCTGCAAAGCTTTAGGCATTGAGACAAAAAGTGAAGTGCATCAGCAGAGTTTGTGCCTCCAGGAGGCACAAAGGCTGCGCTTCCAGTTATTTTCAGTGTTTCTTTAACTATCTGAAAACAAGTGTCATCTTCAGCAACACTTCACACCAGCGTCAGGCGGCTAACACGGAGCGACATGTCTTACACTCGGTTAACATCTGAGCACATTCTCCATTTCACAACGGCGTTCTCGTCTTTTTGTCCTCGAGCAAGAGAAGCATTTTCTCATGTTTCTATTTCGACAACAATATAACTGTTGTTGTGTCTTGTTATGCAGTAAAGGATGGAATGATGTCACGTCTGTTGAGCATGTTCCTGCCGTTTGAACCGCTGCAGCTGCATCGTGCTACTGGAGGGAGTTGGAGCTCCCATCCAGGTGCAGCGGGAGGATGACAGTCGTTATTAACCTGAGGTGGAGCGGAAACTTAATGGGGGGCGGCGCCGGAGTTGTACCAGAACTGTAAGCGGGGTCAGATTGCATGCTGGATGTATGGCTGTGTTAGCAAAGACTCGCTAGTTTCTGATCATTCATGAGTCGGCCTAATTTAATCAAAACACATGCACCACATGCACGTGTAATCTTACAGATGTGTGACAGCTGTGTGTCAGGGAAGTGCTTCTGAAACTGTTCACATCACAAACTCATATTGCTTTAAGATGAGGACAGTTGCTGTTTGACATTAATGATGAAACTACAATCTTACCTACAACCCAACAGCACATATTACAATTCATAAAAATGAATTGTGTTAAATTAGCACGGTGCACGTCTAACACTTGTACAGCCAGTTAAGGTGCACAGCTGTTGTACTACTCACTCCTTCAGCACATTTTGAAGAAAATGCTCCAAAAAGACGCATATAGACTAATATTATCTCATCAAAGCTTGCAGAGTAAAGTGCAATAACATGACTCATCAGTGATTTGACTGAAACATCCCCCTTTATGCCACCGTCATATTGAAACATGACTTATGATTGGAGCAGCTTTCAGGGTCTTGAGACTTTGCCTACTTCAAAATGCTGCCCAACTGTCGGGAACACGCTGCAGAGGGACGTTAGTTTGGAGAGTCGTTGGCTTCAGGTTGCACTTCAGGAACAAACAACAGACGCTGCATTTATTTCTCATGTTGCCTAAATCAGCGGCGTTGTCTGTAACGTCTGGATAAAAACACTGAGAGCTCAACAACACATACATCATGCACTATCTGAGGTGGAGATAAAGAGAGGGTAAAATAGAAGAATAAGTTGTAAGAAGGAACAAAGTGCTGAGGGACAAATAAATGAAAGAGAGGTTAGATGAGACTTCAGGACATGAGGAGGAGCGAGATACAGAGAGCAAGAAGGTGAAACTAAAGAAGAGCGACATGAACAACGAGGACATTAATCAAGGACGTAATGACAGGTTGTGTTACCTGTCGGGGGAAAGAACGAAGGCAATGACAAGTGCCAGTATTGTTTGCTCTACGCAGATAAAGGGACAGGCTGACACGTTCAAGGAGCCCTTTCAGAAACCGTTGTTTGGCCTTTCTCAGCTCCCGTAGTCGACAACATGAGCCCACAGAAGAAAGAGGGAGAGAGAGAAAGAGAGAGAGAGAGAGAGAGCAGAGAGAGAGAGAGAGAGAGAGAGAGAGAGAGAGAGAGAGAGAGAGAGAGGGGGAGAGAGAGAGAGAGAGAGAGAGAGAGAGAGGAGAGAGAGAGAGAGAGATGAGAGACGAGATAGGGAACAGATATAGAGAGAGAGCGAGATCGATAGAGAGCTAGAGAGAAAGAGAGAGGAGAGAGAGAGAGGAGACCGAGATGAGACGCATATAGAGGTAGAGTATCTAGAGATAATCTAGCTAGGACCTAGAGAGGAGAGATAAGAGAAGAGAGATCAGAAGAGAGGAGAGTAGAGAGAGAGAGAGAGAGGGAGACGAGGAGAGTTCCTTACACTTTTGCATGCTGGCCTCATTATGTCAAGGCCGGGTTACAAGAGACCAAAACGGGGAAGAAGAGCAACAAACGGGAATATTTAGAAAGAGAAGGCAATAAGAAGAGAGAAGAAGAAGATGTGGTGAAAGATGTTAAATGATATTCGGCTAGTCTTTATGTTTTACGGGTAAGACAATAGATATTAGTTTGTTTAAAAAGTATTTCACAGCTAACACCGTCTCTCTTTTGCTAAATACTCCTGACCAGGAAATGCTTAAAACGACGTTACCTTACATTTTCCCGCCCACAGATAATAACTGTTGGCAGGTGATATTTATAGTGCCATGAAACCAAAGTGTCCGACTGTGGCCTTTTACCCATCACCATGCTTTCAGCAAGAACGTTGTTCTTTGGAAAGCAGTGACAAGTGAGCTATCAAGTTGTTTTCTTCGGAGGACTTGTTGCAGATTATAAATGATGGATATCTGAAAGAACTGACACCATCTCCAAGGACACACCTGAAGTTAGAAGGGATCAGTGTTTTTGTTCTGACAAACCTAAGAAACCTGAAAGACATGAAATTGGATCCAGGACGTCCAGTTTGATAAACAGATCCATGAGTCTGAAGGCCAACACTGAGCACTTTGTGTGCAAAATATACATTTGTGCTACGGTCAGATTTGGATCGGACCCAAGAGCAGACAGACAGGTGAGGCTGTGAGCGAGACAGGCTGGAGATGGTGGGTAGAGGAAGTGAGCAGGCAGACAGGTCAGAAGGAAGTTGAGATGTGATCCTGGAGGCACCGGGAGTAAACGTTAGTGACTAAAACTCAGACGAGAACCAACACTGAGCGTCTGAGCGTGAGCGTACAACACTTTGTTGAAACAACAGTCTGGCGATGAGTGACTGGAGAGCAGGAGGAGTTACACTGCTGCTTATGAGCAGATGGGAAACAGCTGAGCAGGCAGGACAGGTGTGTCTGGATTAGGAGGCTGCCTGTGGGGAAGGTCATGCCCACGCCACACACACAAACACTGGACACACGGGGAAAAGGGAAACTAAGGAAAACACAAGGAAATAGAGACACTAACTCTAAACTGGACATAAAGATGTGATGAGTTATACAATGACCAGGTTCTTTGAGCTCTTTGTGTAGAACATCAGGACACACAGAACAACACCTGCTCTCTTTGTGTTTAATCCAAGCTTGGCAGCCTGAATGCATCAAAAGGAACAGAAAGAGAAGAGGAAGTATAAAACAGGAAGAGCTGAGGGAGAAGTGAGGGAGTTCTGAGAGGACTGACAGGTAGAGGAGCTGACAGGAAGATGGGATTGCACCAAGGAAGAGCAGAGAGCAGATTTGGAGATTATTTGCATTTCAAACTCGCCGACTTCCAGCCGGCTCTGCAGAAATCTGCTGATCTGCCCCCCTCTCTGTCTCTTCTGTCTCTTCTGTCTCTTCTGTCTCTCTCTGTCTCTCTCTCTGTCTCTCTCTGTCTCCTCTCTGTCTCTCTCTGTCTCTCTCTCTGTCTCTCTCTGTCTCTCTCTGTCTCTCTCTGTCTCTCTCTGTCTCTCTCTGTCTCTCTCTGTCTCTCTCTGTCTCTCTCTGTCTCTCTCTGTCTCTCTCTGTCTCTCTCTGTCTCTCTCTGTCTCTCTCTGTCTCTCTCTGTCTGTCTCTGTCTCTGTCTCCTCTCTGTCTCTCTCTCTGTCTCTCTCTGTCTCTCTCTGTCTCTCTCTCTGTCTCTCTCTCTCTGTCTCTCTCTGTCTCTCTCTGTCTCTCTCTGTCTCTCTCTCTCTCTGTCTCCTCTCTGTCTCTCTCTGTCTCCTCTCTGTCTCTCTCTGTCTCTCTCTGTCTCCTCTCTGTCTCTCTCTCTGTCTCTCTCTGTCTCCTCTCTGTCTCCTCTCTGTCTCTCTCTGTCTCCTCTCTGTCTCTCTCTGTCTCCTCTGTCTCTCTCTGTCTCTCTCTGTGTCTCTCTCTGTCTCTCTTCTGTCTCCTCTGTCTCTTCTGTCTCCTCTGTCTCCTCTCTGTCTCTCTCTGTCTCTCTTCTGTCTCCTCTGTCTCTTCTGTCTCCTCTGTCTCCTCTGTCTCTCTCTGTCTCTTCTGTCTCCTCTGTCTCCTCTGTCTCCTCTGTCTCCTCTCTGTCTCTTCTGTCTCCTCTGTCTCTCTCTGTCTCTCTGTCTCTTCTGTCTCTCTCTCTCTGTCTCTTCTGTCTCTTCTGTCTCTTCTGTCTCCTCTGTCTCTCTCTGTCTCTTCTGTCTCTTCTGTCTCTTCTGTCTCCTCTGTCTCCTCTGTCTCTTCTGTCTCTTCTGTCTCCTCTGTCTCCTCTGTCTCTTCTGTCTCTTCTGTCTCTCTGTCTCCTCTGTCTCTTCTGTCTCTTCTGTCTCTCTGTCTCCTCTGTCTCTTCTGTCTCTTCTGTCTCTCTGTCTCCTCTGTCTCTTCTGTCTCTTCTGTCTCCTCTGTCTCTCTCTGTCTCTCTGTCTCTTCTGTCTCTTCTGTCTCTTCTGTCTCCTCTGTCTCTTCTGTCTCTTCTGTCTCTCTCTGTCTCTCTGTCTCTTCTGTCTCCTCTGTCTCCTCTGTCTCTTCTGTCTCTTCTGTCTCCTCTGTCTCCTCTGTCTCTCTCTGTCTCTCTGTCTCTTCTGTCTCCTCTGTCTCCTCTGTCTCTTCTGTCTCTTCTGTCTCCTCTGTCTCCTCTGTCCTCTTCTGTCTCTTCTGTCTCTCTGTCTCCTCTGTCTCTTCTGTCTCTTCTGTCTCTCTGTCTCCTCTGTCTCTTCTGTCTCTTCTGTCTCCTCTGTCTCTCTCTGTCTCTCTGTCTCTTCTGTCTCTTCTGTCTCTTCTGTCTCCTCTGTCTCTTCTGTCTCTTCTGTCTCTCTCTGTCTCTCTGTCTCTTCTGTCTCTCTGTCTCCTCTGTCTCCTCTGTCTCCTCTGTCTCTCTCTGTCTCTCTGTCTCTTCTGTCTCCTCTGTCTCCTCTGTCTCCTCTTCTCTTCTGTCTCCTCTGTCTCTTCTGTCTCCTCTGTCTCTCTCTCTCTGTCTCCTCTCTGTTTCTCTCTCTCTCTGTCTCCTCTGTCTATCTCTGTCTCTCTGTCTCTTCTGTCTCTTCTGTCTCCTCTGTCTCTTCTGTCTCCTCTGTCTCTTCTGTCTCCTCTGTCTCTTCTGTCTCTTCTGTCTCTTCTGTCTCTTCTGTCTCCTCTGTCTCCTCTGTCTCCTCTGTCTCTCTCTGTCTCTCTCTGTCTCTTCTGTCTCTTCTGTCTCTTCTGTCTCCTCTGTCTCCTCTGTCTCCTCTGTCTCTTCTGTCTCCTCTGTCTCTTCTGTCTCCTCTGTCTCTCTCTCTCTGTCTCCTCTCTGTTTCTCTCTCTCTCTGTCTCCTCTGTCTATCTCTGTCTCTCTGTCTCTTCTGTCTCTTCTGTCTCCTCTGTCTCTTCTGTCTCCTCTGTCTCTTCTGTCTCCTCTGTCTCTTCTGTCTCTTCTGTCTCTTCTGTCTCCTCTGTCTCTTCTGTCTTCTGTCTCCTCTGTCTCTTCTGTCTCCTCTGTCTCTCTGTCTCTTCTGTCTCTTCTGTCTCTTCTGTCTCCTCTGTCTCCTCTGTCTCTTCCGTCTCTTCTGTCTCTTCTGTCTCTTCTGTCTCCTCTGTCTGTTCTGTCTCTTCTGTCTCTTCTGTCTCTCTGTCTCTCTTCTCTTCTGTCTCTTCTGTCTCTTCTGTCTCCTCTGTCTCTTCTGTCTTCTGTCTCCTCTGTCTCTTCTGTCTCTCTGTCTCTCTGTCTCTTCTGTCTCTTCTGTCTCCTCTGTCTCCTCTGTCTCTTCCGTCTCTTCTGTCTCTTCTGTCTCCTCTGTCTGTTCTGTCTCTTCTGTCTCTTCTGTCTCTTCTGTCTCTTATGTCTCTTATGTCTCATCTGTCTCGTCTCTCTCTCTCTGTCTCTTCTGTCTCTCTGTCTCTTCTGTCTCTCTGTCTCTCTGTCTCTTCTGTCTCCTCTGTCTCATCTGTCTCTTCTGTCTCCTCTGTCTCATCTGTCTCATTTGTCTCTTCTGTCTCTTCTGTCTCTATCTCATTTACTTTCTCTATATCTCAATTTGTTAACCCTTTTACCTATTTTCCTATTTTTTTCTGAATATTTTCTGTCTCTCTTGCAGATTATTTTATTTTTTCAGCATGTTTTTTATTTTTTTAAACCTCCTTACATCCTCTCTGTTCCTCTCTCATGCTCTTTATTGATGCCTATGTATATTACTGCAATACATTATTCCTCTATTCCTCTTGTCTACATCTCTGCCTTTGTCTGATCACAAGAAAATAAAACCTAAAATCTGCAGATTGCCAAAAAATGGTTTGATAAAGATAAATGTAACAATAAGTTTCAGTGAATGTTATTTAATTCCTCGTGCTCACTTCTGATTCGTTTGTCCTGATTCCACGCAGAGATTCTGGACATGATTCTGGTCAAACTTGGTTGTTGAAGATGTTTTTAGTTTAATATTTTGGGATTCAGGCGACTTGTCGAAGAGTTAGAATTTCTGTAATTTGGTACATTTGGTTCATTGCTCTTTTGTCCCTTGTTGTCTTTATTTTACTTTAGATTTGACTTATAATGACACATTTTCTAGCTGATGTTGTTCTTTGGGATTGTGTTCCTTGATAGT